>NC_074692.1:13747381-14003053 GCF_029448725.1 Salvelinus fontinalis
GGCCATAATGACCATTGTTATGTTTGGAGGAAAAAGGGGGAGGCTTGCTAGCCAGAGAACACCATCCCAACCGTGAAGCACAAGGGTGGCAGCAGTATCATGTTGTGGGGGTGCTTTCCTGCAGGAGGGACTGGTGCACTTCACAAAATAGATGGCATAATGAGGTAGGAAAATCATGTGGAAATATTGAAGCATCATCTGAAGTCATCAGTCAGGAAGTTAAAGCTTGGTTGCAAATGGGTCTTCCAAATGGCCAATGACTCCAAGCATACTTCCAAAGTTGTGGCAAAATGGCTTAAGGACAACAAAGACAAGGTATTGGAGTGGCCATCACAAAGCCCTGACCTCAATCCCATTGAAAATGTATGGGCAGAACTGAAAAAGCGTGTGCGAGCAAGGAGGCCTACAAACCTGACTCAGTTACACCAGCTCTGTAAGGAGGAATGGGCCAAAATTTACCCAACTTATTGTGGGAAGCTTGTGGAAGGCTACCTTGAAGCGTTTGACCCAAGTTAAACAATTTAAAGGCAATGCTACCAAATACTAATTGAGTGTATGTAAACTTCTGACACACTGGGAATGTGATGAAAGAAATACAAGCTGAAATAAATCATTCTCTCTACTATTATTCTGACATTTCACATTCTTAAAATAAAGTGGTGATCCTAACTGACCTAAAACAGGGAATTTTTACTGGGATTAAATGTCAGGAATTGTGAAAAACTGAGTTTAAATGTTTTTGGCTGAGGTGTATGTCAACTTCCGACTTCAACTGTATCTATGCATGGTCACTTTAATAACTCTACCTACATGTACATATTACCTCAATTACCTCAACTAACCGGTGCCCCCGCACATTGACTCTGAACCGGTACCTCCTGTACCGTATATAGTCTCGCTATTGTTATTTTACTGCTGCTCTTTAATTACTTGTTCCTTTTATTTCTTATTCTTATTCATATTTTGTAAACTGCATTGTTGGTTAGGGGCTTATAAGTAAGCATTTCACTGTAAGGTCTGTTGCATTTGGCGCATGTGACAAATTAAAATTGTATTTTATTTGAATTGAGTTACATTTAATTATAGGAGGCCATTTTGAAATACAGTATAACACAGAGTCCAATTCTATTAACTTTTTTTCTAGATGAATAGGGGCTTTGAAGTGATTTATCGAATGTGTAAATAGGGTTAATTTCCCACTTTTGACATGGTGCTGCTGTTAATTATACTTAACATGGCTCATGAGCAACAAGGGAAATACTCGGGTCTAATAACAGGGCTGTTTATGAGGGTCTGAAGCTGAGCTCATATGTAAAAATCAAAGGAACTACATACAGCATGTAAAGTTTAAGCCTGAGTTTGCCATGCAAGTTGGCAGACCAGACCCACGGCACAAACTGGTTGAATCAATGTTGCTTTTCATAATTTGTCAACATATTGTGATATGGAATCTACGTGTAAAATACATTGGATTTGCAAAAGGTCATCAACAGTTGTTTTGAGGGTAATTTTCAACCACAGGATTATGTCATCGTGGTAACCAACTTTCAACATAGACAAACCTTGTATATAATATGTTGAATTTGCCCCGTTGAAACAAAGTCATATTTCCAAAATTATATCCACTGTCAGAAGAAAAAAAAGAAGCTGGGCAGCACTTCCTACTGATGAGTTGATCTATCTACATCCAAGGTTTTTAGTAAGGCCAACCCTGCTTGACATTTATATTTGTCACTGACTACAGTACTACCAATGTGCTATAGTGAGAATGCTTATTAAGAGATCTCTTAATAACTAAATAGGTTTACTGTTGTTATTGAAGTCGTTCAAATGTTAGATTTAACAGAAATTCAACCCAGGATTAAACAAAAAATATAAACTGTGTGGTTCGAGCCCTGAATGCTGATTTGCTGACAGACATGGTATATCAAACTGTATACCACAGGTATAACAAAACGTTCCTTTTTACTGCTCTAATTACATTGGTAACCAGTTTATGACTGCAATAGGGCACCTCTGGGGTTTGTGGTATATAGCCAATATACCATGGCTAATGTCACACCCTGGCCTTTGTTATATTGATTTTCTTTATTAGTTTAGTTAGGTCAGGGTGTGACATGGGGGATGTTTGTGTGTTTTGTCTAGTTTAGGGTGTGTGTATTGTTTAGGGGGTTTTGTGGAATGTATGGGGTTGTGTTCAGTGTAGGTGTTTAGGAAAGTCTATGGTGGCCTGGTTTGGTTCTCAATCAGAGACAGCTGTTTATTGTTGTCTCTGATTGGGAGCCATATTTAAGGCAGCCATGGGTTTTAGGTGTTTGTGGGTAATTGTCTATGTTCTAGGTTGCATGTGTGCACTTAGTCTTTTATAGCTTCACGTTTGTCTGTTTGTTGTTTTGTTTTCGTTCGATTTGTCTTGATGTATTTTTCACACGCTGCGCCTTGGTCCACTCATTATCCTCAAGACGACCGTGACAGCTAAAGGCTGTGTCCAGGCACTCCGCGTTGCGTCTTGCTTAAGAACAGCCCTTAGCCGTGGCATATTGGCCATATACCACACCCCCTCGGGCCTTATTGCTTAAATAGACAATACATATAGACCTAGGGTTTCAAGGTTTGCTTGATATCACATTTAATCTTCAAGTTAATAATTAATATGTTGTGTTCACTTCTCCATCTCAACCAAAAATGTGTTCAACAATAGGACTAAATTAAATCAAACTTTATCTAAAATGCATTTAAAGTTTTATTTAATATGATTTAGTCCTATTCTTTAACTTAGATTTTTAGTTGAGATGGATCCACAAATCCAACACATCAATTATTAATTTGTATACAAATTGACTACAAAACCCACAATGTAATGCCTCATCTTTCGGCTGGATGGCTAGCTAGCTAGCTAGAAAACATAGCTACACACAATAATACCAAAGTCAATATCAGTTAGCTGTAAAATCGCCTAAACAAATTGAACTATCAATTTAGGAGTCTACAATCTCACCATGTTCAATCTGCAGATCGATGTGCCTCGCAGAGTGGATTCTGACATTCACATCGCCCATGCAACGGCATCATGCAATGGACCGTGGACTGAAGAGACAGATAAATAGGAAAAATGTAGTGGACCTTCTGTTAAATTACACATTTCTCGAAGCAGGAATATTACAAAAATATGATCAATGGCTCATTGTAGAGAAGACTCTCTATGGGGGTGCCACAGGATTAAATTCTCGGGCCAACTCTTTTCTCTGTATATATCAATGATGTCACTCTTTCTGGGGTGATTCTTTGATCTACCTATACGCAGACGGCACCATTCTGTACACATCTGGCCCTTCTTTGGACACTGTGTTAACTAACCTCCAAATGAGCTTCAACACCATACAACACTCCTTCCGTGGCCTCCAACTGCTCTTAAATGCTAGCAAAACTAAATGCATGCTCTTCAACCGATCACTGCCCACACCCGCCCACCATACTAGCATCACTACTCTGGACGGTTCTGACTTATGTGTATATGTAGACAACTATAAATATGTAGACAATTATAAATATCTAGGTGTCTGGCTAGACTGTAAACTCTCCTTCCAGACTCACATTGAGCATCTCCAATCCAAAATTAAATCTAGAATCAGCTTCCTATTTCGCAACAAAACCTTCTTCACTCATGCTGCCAAACACACCCTTGTAAAACTGACTATCCTATCGATCCTTGACTTCGGCGATGTCATTTACAAAATTGCCTTCAACACTCAGCAAATTGGATGCAGTCTATCACAGTGCCATCCGTTTTGTCACCAAAGCCCCATATACTATCCACCACTGCGACCTGTATGCTCTCGTTGGCTGGTCCTCGCTACATATTCGTCGCCAAACCCACTGGCTCCAGGTCATCTATAAGTCTGCTAGGTAAAGCTCCGCCTTATCTCAGCTCACTGGTCACCGTAGTAACACCCACCTGTAGCACGCGCTCCAGCAGGTATGTTTCACTGGTCATCCCCAAAGCCAACACCTCCTTTGGCCGCCTCTCCTTCCAGTTGTCGGCTGCCAATGACTGGAACGAATTGTAAAAATCACTGAAGTTGGAGACATATCTCCCTCACTAACTTTAAGTGTCAGCTGTCAGAGCAACTTACCGATCGCTGCTGCTGTAGACAGCCCATATGTAAATAGCTCATCCAACCACCTACCTACCTCATCCCCATATTTGTTTTTGTTTTTCTGCTCTTTTGCACACCAGTATTTCTACTTGCACATTCTCATCTGTACATCTATCACTCCAGTGTAAGTTGCAAAATTGTAATTACTTCGCCACTATGGCCTATTTATTGCCTTACCTCCTTACTTCATTTGCACACAATGTATACCGATTTTTCTATTGGGTTATTGACTGTATGTTTGTTTATCCCATGTGTAACTCTGTGTTGTTGTTTGTGTTGCACTGCTTTGCTTTATCTTGGCCAGTTCGCAGTTGTAAATGAGAACTTGTACTCAACTGACCTACCTGGTTAAATAAAGGTGAAATACATATAAACAGTTAAAAAAAGACGAACCCCTTATGACATCATCCAGTATTGAAATCTGACATGTATGATAGACATTTTTGCGATCTACAAGTCGTATTCCTATTAACTTCCAGTGTAATGAGAGCGACTTTATCACAATGCTACGTTATACTGGCCAAATTTCTGCCTGCTTGAACGGCAATAGCTCAGATGCATATGAACACATGAAATGTTTGCTTGCTCAATGGTGTTTCATCTTGCTCGACAGCGCCATCTCCTGCACAATGAACTTCAGGGGCTGATTTGATGCCATAAATGACCCCAGGAATCAATAGAACATCGCTCAGAGATGCATAAAAACAATATAGCATTCAAATTGGGTGAATCTTTAAGGCTATCTTGCAAACTAATGTAACAGTGTTTATTCAACCTTAAAATGAATAATACATCCATGAGCACATTTTGAGGTTACTGTAACTATAAATGTCTTCTTATGTAATCATAAAAAGCGGCATGTTCAACATAGCATGCGAAGGTGGTAGGTCTGTATAGATCTTCATAATTTCTATAATAACATATGTGCAAAATCTCAAACAGCATTGATCACTTGCACAATGTACTTTTAATGTAATTTAACCTGCAATCCTGGCCATTTTGGTTGTGGTATTAGATTAAGTATATTGATAACACATTAAGTTGTTGTATAAATACAAAATATCTGACATTGTATTCCCGTTTGAATCTTGGGCTCGATTCTAACAGATCTGAGCTAGCCGATACCTGCACAGCGGTTGTTTTGGTGGTGTCTGAGGTGGAACTGCATTAGAGCTGTCAAATCCACAAGCTGCTCCCGGCATAATTCCTAAAATGGACATTGCCAATGGGTGCAGGGAGTTACATTAAGAGAAATCCAATGCAGCCTTGTTTACAAGTTCGAACACTGGAATTTGAGATGTTGTCGAATCTACACCTCGATAGAAATCGGCATTACTGATTTTCAATTTGAGTGTTATTATTTCCATATAACCTACACTTTTACGTTTTGAACTTCTAACACGAGTGGGACAGGTGTGGCTTTGTGACAATGATCACACGAGCAGCCGCTCTGGTTAGACAGCTCTAACGTAGTTACACCTTCCATACCGCCAAAGCACCAGCTTTGTGGGTGTCAGCTATTGCCGGTTAACACTTGATCTGATCTATACCTTTCTTGTGCTTTTAGATGGTTGAAAGCATAATGATAACACATTGGGAATTCAACAAACTTCTGGCTTTCTTTTTGAGTGGGTGAATAAAGGTTGAAATCTCATTGACCAACGTCTCAACCAAATAATTCTGCTATTAGCACACACTCAGAGTGACATGCTGATTGGCTCTGCACTGAGCAGAAAGGTTGGTTGGAGGTCACATGCATCCTCATATTATCCTTTATTTTGAAATGGTTCAGAGAAGAAAGAAACAGAAGGAAATAGATCGTGATTGTTCAATTGACTGGGAGATTGTGTGTCACTGTCTTATGTTGTTAACAGGTTGCAGTGAGCACACATACTGTAGCTAAAGCCTTTAAAAGATGTGTGTACTATCTTGGTGTGAGAGCCAGGTCAGGAAGAGGTTGTCAGCTACCTGACTTCAATTCATTTGCCCCTCCCTGAACATCATTGTAGCTAAAATACCTTGAATTGCACAAATTATAATGATTAAAACTATTAGAGACCGACTGGTCTTGGACGTGGCAAGCCTAGGCAAGTAAAGGCATAATTGATAAACAGTGTATTGGTGTATTTCTAAAAAGGGAAGGGCAGCATTTTATACCATTGTCTACAGACATTTGTATGGAAAGTATAGTACTGAAATTCGGTGTATGTGTAAGGCAAGACACTTTAACAAACCTGATAATTACTTATTTTCTGTTTTCTCTTCGCTTGTTGAAATAAAGACTGGCCCTTACCCACACTTCCCCTTACCCAGATAAGTGCCAAGGACACTCTCCCCTTCAAGTTCAAGTTCCTTATTATTTGGCAAATGCTGTTTCCTCTGGGTTTGATAACAAAGATATCACTCAACCAAGAGGCATGACTCACTTCAGGACTGAACAACATGTTTTGGAGGTTTTCTTTGAATGGAGAGACCCAGTTCAGCAAATGAAATAACACTTGGAAACTAATAGAAAAAATGGTGCTATATCTAGAACCTAAAAGGGTTCTTTGGCTGTCCCCATAGGAGAACCCTTTGAAGAGCTGTTTTTGGTTCGAAGTAGAAACCTTTTGAGTTCCATGTAGAATCTTTTACACAGAGGGTTCTACCTGGAACCCAAACGGTTTCTACCTGGAACCAAAAAAGGTTCTCCAAGGGTCACAGCCGAAGAACCCTTTTGGAACCCTTTTTTCTAAGAGTGTATCATCAGATAATTGTCATGTGTCTGCGAATATGTGAAATGTTAACATCACACACTTCTGTCATTATTTACTTTGTTCCACCTGTCATGCTACTAGTCAGACACCAAAGCCAAGGAAGTGTCTGACTGATTTCATAGATACCAAACAACTGTTAGTAACAGGAGCTAAAGGCTTTAGTGAGTCTTCTGTTTTTATCTTGGCTCCACATGTGTAAACATTTGCCAGCTCGGCTGTTGTCTTTTGTGTGTAGGAGGAGGGGGCTCATGCTGACCAGAGTAGTGTCCTACAGAGGCTTTGTCCCTCTGAGCGAGCCTCAGAGAGGATGCCATTTGATCTTTCAAACGTCAACAAAGGGTTGGGCCACAGCTGGACTTCAGGGGAACAGAGAGCAGACGCGTAGCAACACCCTCCTGCTGGGCTCCTGGAGAGGAGAGGGTTGGTGGATTCACATGGCCTACCTGCCTTTGCATGTACAGTATGCTACTCTCTTATAGGTGTGTCTCGAATATATCAACCACATGGAAATGTTCCAAAAAACAGATTCTCACCAAGTCAAATGAATGTATTGTGTTAGAGGTTTCATGATGCTTGTATCTAAACCAAAGTAGATAATTGTAAGATTGTTCTATATATCAGTTGGGGTCTCTATAAGCTTCAATATGAGGTCCTAAACCTAGCATGAAAGTGCATCTTTGTAGCTGTGTGGGGTAATATAGGCAAAGCATTTGCCATGGGGTAAGTTGAGCCAATGGCCAAGGGGCAGGTAGAGCCAGTGGTTGTGCCAATGGCAATTTGAGCAAATTCAAGTGATTTCTTCCCAGGTGTTAATGCAAGGTATTATCGCTGGGATATGAGGTAACAGGGCCTGGCCTATGTTAAAAAGTGTTTTTTTTAAAGTGCAAAGTGTTTGTTATTTTAAAAGAAGCTTTAAATGATTGAAAGACAAAAAACCACTTGTGATTGTGTTGAATTGTGTTTGGAATATAATGATAGACATGGTTTTAAAAAGGTAGCGGTAATATTTCATTCAAAACAGAAATGTGTTAGCATCTTGACTTACCCTGTCCCTGAGCTCAGCCAAGAGACCACTTTTTTTTGGAGAAGCCCTGTCCCTGACCCTACCCCAAGTTGTGGGAGAAGCTATCCCACTGGACAAAAACGGGTTGAATCAACGTTGTTTCTAAGTCATTTCAACCAAAACATTCAAAGTGATGACAATGAATCAACATGAAAAACTGATTGGATTGCAAAAAGTCATCAGCATAAGGGCATTTTGTATTTTTTTTTCAGCTCTAACTTTTTACCTAAATACAATGACATGGCAATTGTTTTGGTTGATTTCACGTTGAATTTATGTTTGTTAACAACTCAACAAAATGTAAATCAAAACTAGACGTTGAACTGATGTCTGTGCCCAGTGGGATGTTTTCAGAGCTGTACTGTTTACATGAATTCTAATTATTTCCAGGGATAAACAACATCCTGAAATATATGTATATATCTTTGTTAGAAAGAATACTATATTTCCCTTGACAGAGTGATGCTGGATGTAAAAAGTGTCTCAACTTACCCTACTCTCCCTTACCCAAACATACTTACAATTAATCTCATCTCCCCTCCTCGGGAGTCAGCCATAAACCGTCACACAATGGGAGTGCCACTGATTGCATTTCCACAAAATATTAAGTTGCTATCCGCACTGCTGAAACTGTCTGGGGGTTTGAAGTTGAAATTTCAGTCGTTATGCCTCTCTTTGTCCAAAGCATTGGCTTGAACAAAGGTGCACTGAAGCATCGTGCTGCAAGAATCTAATAAGCAGGAGGGGGGAAGAAAAGCCCAGTGAAGTGAGCATCAAAGGCGGGCAGCCACAGCATGACTGGCATGGACCTGAACTCCCAACCTAAGACACACAGCATGCTCTTCAGCAATCCCCCCTTTGGATGATTCCTGGGCAGTAATTAAAAGCATCATTCCCACTACCTCAGTATCTCA
Source organism: Salvelinus fontinalis (assembly GCF_029448725.1). NCBI lineage: Eukaryota > Metazoa > Chordata > Actinopteri > Salmoniformes > Salmonidae > Salvelinus > Salvelinus fontinalis. The sequence goes on from NC_074692.1 coordinate 13,756,272, forward strand.
TTAGCCACAGGACCCTGGGCTTTCATCCCTGTTTGTCTCAAAACATCACAACTACTCCACATTAACAAAGAGGAGTTGTACAAACTACCAAAACATATGGTTGGTTGTAGCATCGCTAAGCCAATTAAAGTATTATTATCTATATGGAAAGTAGACACACTTGTAGCTTCTCCTTCCCACTCCTGTTGTGAAAAAAGAAACAAATGATCAAGCAATCCCTGTTGGACCAACTTTCTCTCAAACATCTAGTCTTACTTCAATGCCTCCATCATCCATGTTCAGAGAGTTAGGGCTGTATGATATCATGTTTTGATATGGTGTTGATTGGGCAGCTCTGGAAATCTCAGTTGCCTTGATTATTGATAAACATTTCTGTTGCATGCAAACATTTTCACTCCACAAGACTCAACAAGATGACATTTTTCTTCAGAGAGCATGTTAACAGGATCATATTGCATACAGTCTGAGAAAGTAAGCCTATAGCCAATTAGTTACATAATATGTGCATCAGTAAATGTTTGCTACAGGAGCCCTTATAAAATGAGGGCAAATTGATACATTTGAAGCTCATAGGCCTGCAGTATCAAAGGAAACATTTGAAACGGGCAAGTATCAAGAGCAGTGGTCAGATTTAGCACTTTGGCTGTAGATAAAAAGAAACTCATCTTGCCATATTTAATTCAGTAAGAGGCATGACTAACTCATGTATCACACTGAGCCTGTGAAGTATATTGGGAGCCACTTCCCTGACAGAATGAATATGACCCCATATGCTGATTCTGTTTCCCACTTGAGATGCAGGTCACCATGTGTGTTGTTGGGATAGGTTTTACTTGCTATTTTACCCCTTAGTAAATCAGTTCCACTCCAATTGAGCAGAGAGAAGCCATACTGAAACCTTAATCCACTGCATGTTATTAACCTACTTGACACCACTGCCAAGCTTTTCAATGCTTTTAAAAGACAACAAGAAAACAAAGAGAGTATAAAAGCCATCGCCGTGGTTGCTTCTCTACATAGATCCAGGTCAATGCAAGCTTCATAAGAAAACTACAGACAGAATGAAATCAACATGATTATCAGGAATATTCGGTCATGGCAGTACCACAGTTTCACAGCCACTATGCTGCCTGCCCACCTGCCTACATCTACCTATATCTGCACACCTAAATGGCACCGCAGCAAAGGGAGTACTAGAAAAGTCTATGACTTACACTAAAGCTGTTATCTTCTGTCAATTCGACTTATCTGTTTTCTGATAACTAGTAGCACAGGGTGTTTGATTCACATATTTTATGGTGTTCGTTTGAAAAAGGTTTGCCCATGTAGGGCAAAATTAATCTGTTCCTAAATTGTCCTCTTACATACCCCTCACAAATATCACAAACCCTCCTCCCATCCATATGTGGAATGCCTGTGTGTTTGTGCAGGGCCAGGGAGGGCATAAGGAATGCAGTTAAGCCTGTTTCTGGCCATAGGGATCCTATTCTCTTGCTGATCATGATGGCTTACTGTGTTAGGACTCATCCCTGGCTAGTACTCAGAGTCTATAACCACGTAACCCTCAGAGCAGCAATGCATGGTTTATGTTTGTTTGGAAAGGCTTGGTGCCTTGATGCCACTCCTAAAAACTATCATAGCCCCCATTTCCTCTTCGATGTCGTTATGAGTCAGACGAAATTAAAACTGAACCACAAGCTGGTTCTCAGCCAAATTCTCTCTCCCTCTCTGTTTCTTTGATAAGCCTTTGATGTTCGCAGGGGGGCTTCTTCACTCGCAGTGATGGTAACGAATGATACTTTAAGCGATTCTTTTTTATCCGGCTAGCTTAATGAAAGATTAATGGGTTTGATATTTTCTCTTGTTTATGTTTTATTTAAAAAGTAAGCCATGGTCCTTGGAACCTGTTAAAAGCTCCTCTGCAGATTCTGTAATGATTTTATGTATCAGTGGAGCCTGTATATTCTCCCTGGCTCTACATGAGGACAAAACACGATCACAAGAGCTGATTGTCTTCTTAGGCACACTGTCTTTACTATGGGGGATGTTGAACTTGAGAGCACTGCCACTTTATCTCAGTCTTAGTAGGACATTTTAATAGAAACCGCTATGGCAGCTACAGTAATGTTCATTTCTATATGTCCTATTTCAACTGTCATTAGCTTCACGGTATTTTCTCCCTTTTTATGCATCAGCTCAAAGGATAAAGATACACTCTGCCCATGTAAAGTTGGTGTGTATAGCTGTGCAAGGACGAACTGGGATCAGAAATCAGCCCTGGCATTTCTAACACACGAGCCCATTTTTTTCCTAGAGGCCCCCACACGGCAAATGTTTTATTAAGCCCCCCATTATCAGCCAGATAAGGATATTTTTGCAGAAAACAAAACGAGTTACACAAGACCATTTCCCCGAAATGCCAGATGGCCAGTCTGCACCTGTAGCTGTGTATAAAGTATAGCTTGTCTAGTCTAGTCGAGATGATCTCAGGAATCACCACCAACCATTCTCCAAAGCATGCTCTATGTGTACATTGATTGAGAGAAGCTTATGCAGGTGTGCATGGTCAAAACAGGTTTAAAACACTGTCCTTGCATGCATCTGTGTTAGAGAGTTAACAAAGGTAAAGGTATGGAAAGTAATTGGAGAAAAGTTCAAAGGAGGAGAGGGGTGGTGCTCAATATGTATATCCTATGTGCTGTCCATAGCCTTTAAAGTAAGCCTCCGAGACACCCATGATTCTAAAATTCAATATGAAGGGCAAATATATAATTTATTTAAGTGATAATGCCTTAGAAGCCGGTGTTTGGAGGATATATTGTCACGGGTGTTGTTAGGCCCGAGGGGATTATCACTTTTATACAACGGGTTACCAACATATTCAAATAATGATTGACATATTTTCATTAAAGACGTTATTTTATTTTATTTATTCATACTATTTCATCCTTCCACAAGGTATAGTCCCAACACCCGACACGTTCATTACTATGGGACAGCTGGAGATCGAATTTGAATATTGAAACAATGTTGCAAATGTCAGAGAGACAGACAGCAAGGTTTATACAAATCTCCGCTGTTGAAAACTAAATGTTTGTAACAGTCCTGACCTATTTATGTTAGTTTTTATGTGTTTTTGGTCAGGGCATGTGTTTTGGGTGGGCAGTCTATGTTATCTGTTTCTATGTTGGTTTCGGTTTGCCTGGTATGGCTCTTGATTAGAGGCAGGTGGTTTGCATTTTCCTCTAATCAAGAGTCATATTTAGGTAGGGCATTCTCACTGTTTGTTTGTGGGTGATTGTCTCCTGTGATGTTTCGTGTTGTTCGATATATTTTCACAAACGGGACTGTTTGGCTGTTCGTATGTTTCGATGTCCGTTCCTGTTCGTGAGTTTACGTTTGTCTATGTAAGTTTATGTTCAGGTTGCGTCGACGTCGTTTTGTTATTTTGTAAGTGTTGAAAGTGTTTTGTTTTGTTTAGTCTATGTCGTGTTATATAATAAAGATGGCATATTTCCCTGACTCCGCATTTTGGTCCGAAGATCCTTCTCTCCTCACCTCATCTGAGGATGAGGAAAGCGACAGCTATGACAGAATCACCCACCAACAAAATGTGACCAAGCGGTATGGGAAAAATAAACGGAGTAAGGGACAGAAGAAGGAGCAATGGACATGGGACGATGTTCTGGATGGAAAGGGTGTCTACACATGGGAGGAAATCCTAGCTGGTAGAGATCGCCTCCCATGGGAACAGCTGGAGGCACTGAGGAGAGCGGAGGCTACCGGAGAGAGGAACCGGAGCTATGAGGGAACGCGTCTGGCACGGAAGCCGAAAAAGCCCGTGAGTAACTCCCAAAAATTTCTTGGGGGGGGGCTAAAGGGTAGTGGGCCAAGGGCAGGTAGGAGACCTGCGCCCACTTCCCAGGCTTACCGTGGAGAGCGGGAGTACGGGCAGGCGCCGTGTTACGCAGTAGAGCGCACGGTGTCTCCTGTACGAGTGCATAGCCCGGTGCGGGTTATTCCACCTCCCCGCACTGGGAGGGCTAGATTGGGTATTGAGCCAGGTGTCATGAGGCCGGCTCAACGCGTCTGGTCTCCAGTGCGTCTCCTCGGGCCGGCATACATGGCACCTGCCTTACGCATGGTTTCCCCGGTTCGCCTACATAGCCCGGTGCGGGTTATTCCACCTCCCCGCACTGGTCGGGCAACCGGGAGCATTCAACCAGGTAAGGTCGGGCAGGCTCAATGCTCAAGAGAGCCAGTACGCCTCCACGGTCCGGTATTTCCGGCACCACCTCCCCGCCCCAGCCTAGTACCTACAGTGTCTACATTATGCACTAGGCTACCAGTGCGTATCCTGAGCCCTGTTCCTCCTCCACGCACTCTCCCTATAGTGCGTGTATCCAGTTCAGTGCCTCCAGTTCCGGCCCCACGCACTAAGCCACCTGTGCGTCTCCCAAGTCCTGTACACACTGTCACTTCTCCCCGTACTAGTCCTGAGGTGCGTGCCCTCAGCCAGGTGCCACCAGTGCCGGTACCACGCACCAGGTATAGAGTACGCTTTGAGAGCTCAGTGTGCCCTGTCCCTGCTCCACGCACTAGTAGGAGGGTGCTTATCATTAGCCCGGTGCCTCCAGTTCCGGCACCACGCACCAGGTCTACAGTGCGCCGTATCCGGCCAGAGCCATCCGTCTCCCCAGCGCCATCTGAGCCATCCGTCTCCCCAGCGCCATCTGAGCCATCCGTCTCCCCAGCGCCATCTGAGCCATCCGTCTCCCCAGCGCCATCTGAGCCATCCGTCTCCCCAGCGCCATCTGAGTCATCCGTCTGCCAGGAGCCTGCAAAGCCGCCCGTCTGCCATGAGCCTGCAAAGCCGCCCGTCTTCCATGAGCCTACAGAGCCGTCAGCCAGACAGGAGCCGCTAGAGCCATCAGCCAGACAGGAGCCGCTAGAGCCGTCAGCCAGACAGGATCTGCCAGAGCCGCCAACCAGACAGGATCTGCCAGAGCCGCCAACCAGACAGGATCTGCCAGAGCCGCCAACCAGACAGGATCTGCCAGAGCCGCCAACCAGACAGGATCTGCCAGAGCCGCCAGCGAGCCATGAGCAGCCAGAGCCGTCAGAGAGCCATGAGCAGCCAGAGCCGTCAAAGAGCCATGAGCAGCCAGAGCCGTCAGAGAGCCATGAGCAGCCAGAGCCGTCAGAGCGCCATGAGCGTCGAGAGCCGTCAGCCTGCCATGAGCGTCGAGAGCCGTCAGCCTGCCATGAGCGTAGAGAGCCGTCAGTCTGCCATGAGCGTCGAGAGTCGTCAGCCTGCATGGACCTGCCAGAGTCCTTCAGCAGGGATCTGCCCCTTGTCCCGGTGTTGCCCCTTGTCCCGGTGCTGCCCCTTGTCCCGGTGCTACCCCTTGTCCCGGTGCTGCCCCTTGTCCCGGTGCTGCCCCTTGTCCCGGTGTTGCCCCTTGTCCCGGTGCTGCCCCTTGTCCCGGTGCTGCCCTTTGTCCCGGTGCTGCCCCTTGTCCCGGTGCTGCCCCTTGTCCCGGTGCTGCCCCTTGTCCCGGTGCTGCCCCTTGTCCCGGTGCTGCCCCTTATTCCAGTGATGGTCCTTATCCTGGTGCTGCCCCTTGTCCCGGTGCTGCCCCTTGTCCCGGTGCTGCCCCTTGTCCCGGTGCTGCCCCTTGTTCCGGTGTTGGTTGTTTATTTAGGGGAAAGTAGTTTTAGGGTGGTCATTAGAAGGGGTAGACAGAAGAGGGGAGTGACTAAGGTGGTAAGGGGACAGCGTCCTGAACCGGAACCACCACCGTGGTCAACTGCCCACCCGGACCCTCCCCTGGACTTTGTGCTGGTGCGCCCGGCGTTCGCACCTTGGGGGGGGGGTACTGTAACAGTCCTGACCTATTTATGTTAGTTTTTATGTGTTTTTGGTCAGGGCATGTGTTTTGGGTGGGCAGTCTATGTTATCTGTTTCTATGTTGGTTTCGGTTTGCCTGGTATGGCTCTTGATTAGAGGCAGGTGGTTTGCATTTTCCTCTAATCAAGAGTCATATTTAGGTAGGGCATTCTCACTGTTTGTTTGTGGGTGATTGTCTCCTGTGATGTTTCGTGTTGTTCGATATATTTTCACAAACGGGACTGTTTGGCTGTTCGTATGTTTCGATGTCCGTTCCTGTTCGTGAGTTTACGTTTGTCTATGTAAGTTTATGTTCAGGTTGCGTCGACGTCGTTTTGTTATTTTGTAAGTGTTGAAAGTGTTTTGTTTTGTTTAGTCTACGTCGTGTTATATAATAAAGATGGCATATTTCCCTGACTCCGCATTTTGGTCCGAAGATCCTTCTCTCCTCACCTCATCTGAGGATGAGGAAAGCGACAGCTATGACAATGTTAGTCTAAAAGACGTGAGATAATGTCTAGATGCTTTTAATAGTGGAGATCAAGTTTATAAATTGCTTGGCTGGGCTGATGAGACAGTGAATTGCACAGTCAGATGGAACAGAGTAAATAGACATTTTAACATCATAGATTTAGCTGGTGGTAACTTGTGAAATAGACACCTGCTGGAATGCGGTTTTAACCAATATTACATGAAATCTTACACCATTGTCACCTGGAGATGAACTTTTACACTAAAGTTTGTCATTGGTGACTGCTCTACTCTATAATCTATTTGATGGGTTATCCTGTCAGGTTTGCCATACCAAGTGTCTCAGATCATCTCCTCTATGGGGCTGCGAGCCAACAGAGAGGAGAAGGGTGTTATTTCATATCAGCATTCGCCACCATTGTTTCCTGTTGGCAGGTGCTATAACTCCTTTAAAGTGCTCAGAATGTAGGAGTGCAGGATGCACATGTGGTATGCGCTGTCTTCCAGAGAGAGAGAGAGCTGAACTCGTTGGACCGGTGCGGGCCGGGCCCCTCTATGGCCAGCTCCCATGGCCAGGGGAGGTTGTGAAGTGAAGAGAGTGCTGGCTGGGTGTCAGTGCAGGAGGGAACAGTTTATCTTTCTCTGATGGTGATTGCCTCCTGTCAGGCAGGGCCTCCTAAGGCCCATGGGCCTTGATGTCTCTCTCCCTCTCTGATTTATGTCTGACTAGTATAATAATAGTGCCATGAGGCAGCCGCAGCAGGCAGGTACAGCTACAGGTTCAGTCAGGGTGAGGCACAGACATGCCCCATCACCTGAGAGAGAGGAGCTACTCCCTCCTGCTCTCCTGGCTGCTCCTCCTCATCTTAAATAGCACTGCTACAATTTTTTCCTCAGCCTAATTTCCCTGACATTTGTTCTTGAAACATATTTGTATGACAAGACAGCGCAGAGGCTTATTTCTAAACATCACTCATTTGTTTTTTGATTTGATCCAAGAGTGGTATGAGGAATATGTCTTTGGTAGGTAAATCAAATTAATTTGTGTTGATTGCTGTTATGCACCTTTCAATTAAATGCATATATACACTATTATTTATTGAATTTAACTGTTATAGGAGCTCATGTTTGTAAGTGTGCAATAATAAAATGTGTGTGTGATTACATTCAGTGGTCTGTTTGGCACAGGACATAATCAGCACAGATAGTATCCACTCCTCAGGTAATCTGAGGAATTTAACTGTCTGGTATATTTTTATTTAACCTTTATTTAACTAGGTAAGTCAGTTAAGAAAAAAGTATTATTTACAATGACGGCCTAACCCAGCCAAACCCTAATCCGGACGACGCTGGGCCAATTGTGCGCCGCCCTATGGGACTCCCAATCACGGCCGGTTGTGATACAGCCTGAAATCGAACCAGGGTCTGTAGTGACGCCTCTAGCACTGAGATGCATTGCCTTAGACCACTGCGCCACTTCTTGGCACCCTACTGCTTGTCTTCTCATGCAACCCCTATTCTGCTGTGGACCCCCACAAAGATATCTCATCCACACACATCCTGTCCCTCTCTCCTGAAATATATATTATGTTTAAGTTGGTGTTTCAGATAAATAGTTTTGTGTTACTGTGTTCTTTTGGTTGAGGGGACCCTACAGCTTGTGTGTCTATGTAAATACAGGGATGTCTATGACTCACTAAGTATTGTCAGTGGACATAAACCTCCCTTTTCCAGGGCCTTGGTGAGGCAGATGGAAAGAAAGACAGACGGAAAAGGAAGAAAAATAGGAAGAAAGGGTGAATGTGCTCACATGACTGTGACAAAGTGCTGCAGTCTTGATTTGCTCACTATGACAACCTTGTGGAGGAGGGTGGGGGGAGTGACTTGGAGACCCCTCTGCTTTTAGCCAAGGCACAATAAGCAGAGGCAAGGCTGTCTTAACCTTAATGACATCCCTGTTGTCACTGGGTCAAATCCTTGAATATCAATGAACTGACTCAGTGCCCCCTGCGAAAGTCCTCGAAAGTGACCGGTTCTCATGAGAGCCCCTGCCTTTTCTCTACTGACCTACTCCAGCCACTTAGTTAATTCAGCTCCGAGGCCTATATCCTTAATTAACCTCGTAAGAATCCGCCCCTTTTTTTGCCAATTTTCGCCTAAAATGGCATACCCAAATCTCTGCTTCCATCATCTCAATTCCCAACTTCAGATGAAAAATTGAAAGGAGCTTAATATGCTGTAGTTTCTCTGAACTCTATTCTATCCTTTGAAAAACTAAATTAGAGGCTGCTTGTCATGTCAGTTTTAACCATGCCCTGATATAACGATCAAATGCTAAGTGCTATGTTTAGCACTTCACTTCAATAGTGGCCATTGTTGCATGTATTTGCAAATCCACAAACACTAACATGCAAATGGCATAGTGGTTACAGCGTTGGGCCAGTAACCGAAAGGTTGCTGGATCGAATCCCTGAGCTGTTCTGCCCCTGAGCAAGGCAGTTAACCCACTGTTCTCCGGGCGCTGAAGACGTGGATGTTGATTAAGGCAGCCCCCCGCACCTCTCTGATTCAGAGGGGTTGGGTTAAATGCAGAAGACACATTGAATGCATTCAGTTGTGCATCTGACTAGGTATCCCTCTTCCATATGCTGTAGACATTGAGATTATAGTTGAGTGCACTACATACCTTCACAGAGTGTATACAGTACATACCTTCACAATACCTTCACAGAGTGTATACAGTACATACCTTCACAGAGTGTATACAGTACATACCTTCATAGAGTGTATACAGTACAGTGGTGTTGTAGAACCCAGTGGGCATGCCTATTGGCCTCTCTCACTCATTCATGACTGCTGTCATCCAGACAGACTTTAATTGAGCATGGATTTTCCACTCAGGGCAGATAAATGGGTCCGGACCCCCTCTCTCTGTAGATTACCCACTCCTGCCATCACAGTCATTACCACTATCAGGATCAAGCAATCTGGACCAACCTCAGTGTCCGGGAAACTAAGGTCCCGTTCCCAAGCTTTAGCTTGATTATTCAAAAGAACAGATGCACTATCTGGTAGAGACACAGTAAGAAACAAAACAATACAGCCATTTATCAACTCCTCAGCCGTTTTTCTGTGTTTGGCTTAAATTGCTTCCAGTCCTGTCACTGCCTGGAGTAAACTACGGAGCGAAACGGGACATTGTTGTCGACCACTGAGGGGTAACACATGTTATGTGTTGTACATGCCAGTTTGAATGAACTACTTTCCTGAGAGAAAAAAGGAACTCTCCAGGGATACAGGCAGGTTCTGATTGCACCACTTAATACAATCCCTGTGGACAGTAACACATTTGCTGCATGTACCAGACCTGGAAGGTGAAAATTAGAACAGACCAATTACAGTAGGCTATACAGTTGTAATGGAGTAAAAATACAGATACCTCACATGGAGCTAAACAGGATTTGGCACACTTATGGTTGTAATCAAAATACAAAGACGAGATGTTATATACAATGACAAGAACACGTTTATTACTTTGTTTGCTTCTGTTGCTTTTCTCTGGATGTCTTCCTGTTCAATTTCAAAAGTAAATAGCCTCTTTAACATGTCTTATATGCTGTGCAATACATAATGTTGTTTTGGAACTGATACAGAATCTAGTTTTGTAAAATGTTGTAGAATGTCTGTATGTTTTCTGGTATGTCACGCCCTGGCCTTAGTATTCTTTGTTTTCTTTATTATCTTAGTTAGGTCAGGGTGTGACATGGGGAATGTTTGTGTTTTGTTGGTTTTGGGTGTTTCTATGGTAAAGGGGTTGTTGGGTGTAGTATATGGGTTTGTGTTGAGTACATGTGTCTAGCGTTGTCTATGTATGTTTAGTTGTCTAGGAGAGTCTATGGTTACCTGAATGAGTTCCCAATTAGAGACAGCTGATTTCGGTTGTCTCTGATTGGGAGCCTTATTTAGGGTAGCCATAGGCTTTCATTTGTTGTGAGTAGTTGTCTATGTGATACGTTTGTAGCCAGTGTGTGCACATCGTTATTTAGCTTCACGATCGTTTTCTTGTTTTGTTTATTTCGTAAGTGTGTTTGTTTCGTTTGCCTTCTTCTTAAATAAAAAGGAGATGGCTTATTTTCCTAAAGCTGCGTTTTGGTCCGTCAATCCTCCACACGATCGTGACATGGTAGTGAGACCGAGAGGTTTTCCCGAAGTTTAAGTGACAATTGATTGTGTAGATTCCTTTCATACACTCCCCCTCTGAGCCATCTTTCTTTCTTAAGTTTGTTTAGAGCATCTTTGATCCACAGGAATTTTCTCTCAGTGGTGTTCGTGAGCCATGTCAGTTCATCCCTCTCGCTATTTTCTGTCCCTATATCTTTCTCACACGCAAACACTCACAAATGTACACACGCATACGAACACAAATGCACAAACATACTGACAGTCTCCTGGTGTGCTTGCTCTCTCCACCCCTGCACCTCTTTCCATCAATCCTGTCACTGCCTTACCAACATCACACACATGCACACACACACACATACACATACACACACAAACGGCATCATATCAGTTACAAAATTCCAATGCACCAATGCACTAAAGAAAAGGGAGATCCAAAATAGCACCTCCACCACATTCAATATGACTGTGTGTGTGTGTGTGTTTGTGTATGTGTGTGTGAGAGGGAATGCGTTCAGAGAGAGGGAACACATCCCCTCCACTGGGCAACAATGGGATTCTTGGCGCTGAAATTCTGATGGGTTTAATTATCTGAACACTTTGCTGTGAGGATTAGGAAGGTGGCAGATTAGAGCGTCACAATCTGGCGCTGCTAAATCACCATAGCAAAAACCCTGCTTGTAGCTGACACCAGACTATTCACCCCCTCACCCCCCTCCATGCACAATCTCCTCTCAAACGTCTTTGTAGATTCAACCTCGTTTCAGCCGTATGGGTGCCATGAGTATTAGTTATACTTCCTTATTTTTGATGCTGCATTTCAGTTTAATGTTTAATATCCCTGTGCCTTTGTGATCATATGAAACAAGCGTGGTGCCATGCCGAGTTAGCTCAGGCCTCATAATGTGGATTGATCTTCCTGTTCAGGCCGGTGAGTCTTGTTATGCTTCAGTAACGGGGAATTATATGATAGTTAAGTCCCTGTTCTGATGTCTGTTATGACAGGAATCCAAATAAATGACAAAGAAGTGGAGGTTGCAGTGTAACATGAAGGCATGAAAAAGGCTAGTGTTTGTGTATTAGAGTAACGTGAGGTATTTGCTGTTGTACTACAAATGGTATGCAACTTTTTTCTGCTAGTGTTTGCTTTTACTCAGGTGCATGCCCATTCAATTAACAAACTAAACAAAGACACAGAAAACAAAGGAAGCTGTTTGCACTTTGCAGTGGCTGCTTTTAACAGAGGTCTGTCTCAATTAATACTAATCTGCCTGATCTCTAGCTCAGAGTCATTCGCTCCTAAACATGCAAATAAACATATTCCGCTCTCTTTCTAACCAAAGCTCCTATCAAACACTTGTCTGATCAGGAGAGGGCCTGAAAGGCACATCATTATGCATTTGAAAAAGGTGCCCTTCCCCTGCCTTACAGGGAAGGCTTTCAGTGTTGCCACATTTTTATTAATTACTCTCACCTTCAATAGTCAAGGGGAACATTGCCTCTCCTGCAGCCCAAATGCAAACAGATGTGTGTGTGTGTGTGTGTGTTTGCTATTGATGTGGAGAATGGTAATAGGACGTTGTGCAAAACTATCCTTATTCTACTACCGGCCATTGTACATACGTCTAGATGTTTATTGATACTATTCTTATTCTACTACCGGCCATTGTACATACGTCTAGATGTTTATTGATACTATTCTTGCCCCATAGAATGATTTAATACCTGTGGCCTTCCATTGCTTCCTTATACAGTAATCTTTTGATCTCAAGGATTTGAGCCGTGAGGGATGAGAAGGTACTTTCATTACATGCCAAAATACCTTTTTTTATAGTTTGCTATTCACTGTACTGAATGCTAAATATGATGATGATGTCAAAGTTTTAAATAATTATCTGAAAAAATATAAATAAGTGTACTTTATTCCATAGGTAAATTGTCAAATTCAGAACTATTGGAAATTCTGACAATTTTGACCTTTCACTTTTATTCTGTAAACTGTTCCTCTTCTTTCCCACCAAAAACAATGGAAGTGCAAATTCCTTTGTGTGTGTGTGTGTGTGTGTGTGTGTGTGTGTGTGTGTTTGTGTGTGTGTGTGTGTGTGTGTGTGTGTGTGTGTGTGTGTGTGTGTGTGTGTGTGTGTGTGTGTGTGTGTGTGTGTGTGTGTGTGTGTGTGTGTGTGTGTGTGTGTGTAATGAGTCTGAGAGAGATAGAGAGCGAGGGAGAGAGGGCCATCACCTACAGAGAGATTAACCTGAAGAATAGTCCCCTAAGCAAGCTGGGCCTGGGGCTCTGTTCACAAACACAAACAGATCCCACAGAGCCCCAGGACAGCAACACAATTAGACCGAAACAAATCATGAGAAAACAAAAATATAATTACTTGACACATTGGAAAGAATTAACAAAAAAAGAGCAAACTAGAATGTGATTTGGCCCTAAACAGAGAGTACACAGTGGCAGAATACCTGACCACTGTGAGTGACCCAAACTCAAGGACTATGTACAGAGTCAGTTAGCATAGCCTTGCTATTGAGAAAGGCCACCGTAGGCAGACCTGGCTCTCAAGAGAAGACAGACTATGTGCACACTGCCCAAAAATTGAGATGGAAATTGAGCTGCACTTCCTGACCTCCTGCCAAATGTATGACTGTATTAGAGACATATATTTCCCTCAGATTACACAGACCCACAAAGTATTCAAGAACAAACCCAATTTTGATAAACTCCCATATCTATTGGGTGAAATACCACAGTGTACCATCACAGCAGCAAGATTTCTGACCTGTTGCCACAAGAAAAGGGCAACCAGTGAAGAACAAATTTATTTATATTTATATTTATTTATTTTCCCTTTTCTACTTGAACTATTTGCACAAAGTAAGACATTTGAAATGTCTTTATTCTTTTGGAGCTTTTGTGAGTGTAATGTTTACTGTTCATTTGTATTGTTTATATTTGCTTTGGCAATGTTAACATATGTTTCAGAGAGAGAGAGAGAGAGAAAGAAAGAGAGAGAATGAGAGAGAGAGAGAGAAAGAGAGCTGAGTACTGCACTCCAAACAGACAGGCCTGGACTGGTAAACAGGTGGTGCTGGGGCAGCTGAGGATGAGTACATGGGGCGTCTTCAGAAAGCCTGATCAAAGGGACGCTGCCTTAGCCGCCAGTCAACCAGACAGCCTGATTTATGTCACTGTGTCAGAGCACATTATGACTGCAAGCAACAGCAGCAGCCAATGCACAGGTAGCAAGGCAGGATTCCAGTTCCACCACACCTCCATACACAATGGGAGAAAAGCTATGCAATAAGAGTAGGGGCGAGGAAATAGGAATTGGGTCATCGTTCTTATAGGTGTATGACTGTATCTTAACTTGATGTCCTGGTTTTAAGGGATCAGCTGAAGTGATGATGTTACCCTGCTGGTTTTCCCCTCCCTGAATGTGAGTCAGAGACTGTCAGAGACTGACTTCCAGAAGGCCTGTTCTGTCACATTAACTGTATGTTTACAGCACCCGGCCACACAGACTCTTCCCACTGTGCAAAAACTGGTTAAATCAACGTTTTTTCCGAATCATTTCAACAGAAAAGTTCAATGTGATGACATTGAATCAATGTGGAAAACTGATTGGATTTGCAAAAAGTCATCAGGTAAGTCCCCCAAAAGACTGTTGCTACATTAACTGCTGTAGAGAACTATGCAAGTGTCGTATTAGCAGGACATTTGTTGAGAGGAGAAGTTGCAAGGAAGGGAAGGGTGAGAGAATGAGAGTGTGTGTGAGAGGGGCTGTGGGGGATGAGTTGGTCCTTTCAAATTGGGGCCATGGTTGGCTTTAAGATATAATGATCTGAAGACCCTCAGGCCCAGTCACATGCCGGCTGCCAGATTCCCCACTGGGACAAACAAAACATGCCGTCTACCACACCATCGCTAGGGACAACAACTGGGCAATGAGAGGGGCTATGTGGCACACACATTATATAATGAGACACTCGGCTGATTGGAATGAGACACTTGGCTGATTAGATCATAGCAGTTCCAGACCATACCCAGTTAATAATAAAGCCTTTGCACTGGCAGTGACGTGGAATAACAAGTGTAATCATTTGTGATATAGTGGCTGCAAAACACAAACTTTACCTCAGAAAAACAGTTTTATATCAAAATTCAGAAGCATGTGTAGTTTATTCCAAAACATTTTGGGCTGACACTACTGTGCCCTTGCTTGCATACTTCAGAGTGTTTCCCTTTGAAAAGAGCAACTGAAGCGTACTTGGAAGAATACGCCCCAGAGGAGAGGGTGGTAACTGTCATTTATGTTTACAGCCTTGGGGGGCTGTTATCCAGGTGGCCTCTGTTGAAGTCTTCGAAAACACTCACCTTTTTCTGCAACACAGAGTATCAATAGACACTGCTTGACTTTGATTCAGCTGTGAGTCATGTGCTTTTCACTGTTAAAACAGGTTGGGCTGATGCTGGAACTTGAATGCCCTCGGGGGAGAGCACATCATTTACACTCAACCTGCAACATTATTAGGGTCTGGGAGTTCTCATGCATAAGCCATACAACCTTAAAGTTAAAATAAAGGTGCACAATGTTCCTTGTTTTTGGTGGTTTCCAAAATGGTCCATTCTGCTATAAACTAATGGAATTGAGGGCAGGTGAGCTCATATTAGTGTTGCTTTCACTCAACACTTGACTTGTAGTTGGAAGGAGATGTGCAATTCATTGTTTACAATGGGAGAGCATTTAACTCCCACCCAAATGAGTACGCTACCAGATATATTACTTTCAGTCAATAGTCTACCATGCTATTGAAAACTTGTCTAAGTCAATATGACAGCCACCTGAAATCCAGGCCAGATGTGTCTTTAGAAATATCACTATGCCTGGGTGATAAGAGGAGGGTAGATGACAGATATTGTGTTTTTTGTTTGCAGTTATAAACCTCTTCTCAAAGCCAAACCCTTCAAAACAGCCTAATCCTGTCCTGAATGACTGTAGGATTATTGCATAACTCCCATCCCTGAAATACACACACATGAAAACACACGTGATTGAATCAGTGACCTGACAAAAAAAGCACAAAAAACAAAATGATTATCTTTGTGTTATATCAACTTAACTGCATAGACGTTCATCTATAAGGCCTACAAAAGTCTGAGCTGAACTGTAATTAGAGAAAAAAAAATGAAAGCTGTGGACTGATCATCTCAGTAACATAATCAAAGCCTGACTTGAGTGAGTTCTTAGAGTGAGAGGATCATACCAGACGCTTATTTGCACATTTGCGCTCTGAACTTAATCACAAGAAAAAAAGGTACTAAAATCAAAGGCTCTAGATAAAAAAAATGACCTGATTAGATGTTGCAAATGGGATGAAAACTGGGAAACAAAAACAAAACAAACGTAAAAGCCTTTGTTGATGTATGGAACATGGAAGTGAATACATTTTAATAGGAGTGGAATATAAAAGCCTCACTTTTAAAAATGGTTGACACTACAATAATACAAAAGTGCTTTGTTCGTAATCTCTTTGATGTCATCAAACTTTTTTCTATTAGTCATCTCTAATAAATGGCCATGGAGGGAGTGGGCTCTGGATTACCCATGATGCCTTCCTTCTCAACAATTACAACAAAGTGTACAGATGCTATTGTTCTTCATCCTGTAGGTACCTCACTGAGAGCTCACTCCATTGTATCAGGTATCAACAGAAGTCTGAGTATTCATAAGGCTAACTTCAAACACCAATTTGTTTTTATGTAATTACATGCATAAATCTCTCAAAAGAGAGAGATAAGTCAAGTGTCAAGCACACACTCAGTGGATGATTGAAATATACCATAACGTTACATCAATGGTTAGTGAGGACTATCTTCAAATGTCCAATGTAATAATTTGTCATACAAATTGAGAAATGTGCTTTTTGTAAAGCCAATGGTGAATTCATTCACACTACAGATAAACCCCATACAGTTATAATATACAATTCCAGTTTTTAGGACATTAAAACTGGAATGTTTCATTTATTTTTGATAAAATATTAACTTTAAGAAATAAATGCAAATGTTCCCCTGTGCTATAAAACAGCAAAGCAGAAACAACAGGAAAACTGTCTGTACAAATGATTACTTTTGCGATGTCTAGTGCTTGTTGATTTATGGAATGAATTTGCTTCACAATAGGCAGTCAATGCGGTCCTGAGCCCTTTTCAACAGCTGCTTTCTCACTTCAGTTCAGTCCAAACATGTATGGCACTGCTTCGACTTCCATTTAAAAGCCACACAACGCAACACTATAGGGTCTTGATCTCCCAGACCATTCACTCCTTTTGTCAGTGGATTCACTTTCATTGTCTTTAATCTGTTTCTACAATACTTGTGTATTTTTTGCCATTAAGAAAAACATATATTGCACATTATTCAAGCAACCCAACGACACATCCAAATTGTTAATTCCACTTTCTTTGTCTTGGAAAGAAAAATATATTTTTCTCTATCATGTAAGTGGTTCCAGGAGTAGCAGATATTTTAAACAAAGGCCGTTATTTCTTGTAGCTTGATAATACTTAAAATAAATATGAACATTGATGTGTCTTTTGTTGGCACTCTGATTATAAAGTCTGTTTTAGGTAAGGGCTTTAGAATGGTTTTGGTTTCGCACACTGCCTGTGAGGGCGCCAGCTCATACGCATGTCGGAGGGGGCCTGGTAGGCTCATACTTCGTGTTGTGCCCTTTAAGTGCTGGGTGAGGCTTGATGTAAGGCCCACTGCTTGTGAACACACTGGCAGGCTTCCTCCTCGTCCTCTTCTTCAACTTCCTGCTAAACACATTCTGCCACGACTGCAGTGTCTTTGAGGTCCATATCCACATGCCACTCGTGATGCCCACAACTAACAGCATGAAGATCTTAACCATGAAGATCTCCACAGCCGGGATGGAGCTCTTCATACCACACTCCTCAGACTCTGCATTGTTCCTGCTGCTGTCAACACACTTCTGCTCCACGGCCAGGCTCCTCCAGTAGTCCATGTTGAGCCTCTCGTAGAAGTAGCAGGCGATAACGCAGGTGGCCGGTACAGTGTAGAGGACGGAGAACACTCCGATCCGCACCATCAGCTTCTCCAGTTTATCCGTGTTCTCCCCCTCCGTCTTCATGACCTTGCGGATGTGGAACAGGGCCACGAAGCCCGACAGCAGGAAGGAGGTGCCGATGATGAGGTAGCAGGAGAGTGGGATGAGCACGAAGCATGTGAGAGCTTTCACGTCCATGCTGCCCACGTAGCACACCCCCGTCAGCTCGTCCCCCGCCACCTTCCTCATCACCAGGATCATGATGGTCTTGACGGCCGGGATGGCCCAGGCTGCCAGGTGGAAGTAGCTGCTGTTGGCCTCAATGGCCTCGTGACCCCACTTCTTCCCTGCAGCCAGGAACCAGGTGAGTGTGAGGATGACCCACCAGAGGGAGCTGGCCATGCCAAAGTAGTAGAGGATGAGGAAGACGATGGTGCAGCCCGTGCTTTCCAGTCCCTCCTGGATGATGTACTGGACCCCACTGTCCCGGTCACAGGCGATGTTGTCTGCCCCCACAAACAGACGGATCAGGTAGCCCACAGAGTAGACACAGTAGGACATAGAGAGGAAGATAATGGGCCTCTCAGGGTATTTGAAGCGCTGCGGGTCGATAAGGAAGGTGAGGACAGTGAATGAGCTGGAGACGAAGCAAAGGATGGACCAGATGGCCATCCACACCAGAGAGAACTGCTTATCTCCCTGACTCCAGTACACATCCACTTTGGGGTAGCACTTGGGAGCACAGGACTCACTCTTCTGTACATAGTGGAACTTGCCTGGGTTACTACAGGTCTCTTTGCTCTCCTTGTCCTTCACGTGCAGGTCCTGGCCTTTTATGGGCCTCTGAAGCCTGAAGTCAGGAGGCTGGGTGTGGGAGCCTTTTGGGGACTCATCTGAGCCGTTGTTGGGGGCCTCCATGCATAGGTTGTTTGGGTCATTTTTGTTGGGTAGTCTGGAGCAGTCCAGGGAGTCAGGCCAGTGGAAGTTGAACTGCTCCATGATAGGGGAGCACTTTTGCCTGGCCTGCTCACACATCACTCTGCAGGCAGGTATGGGGGTGGACACCTGCTCCGTGCACATGGGTGCATACAGCGAACAGAGAAAAAACTTGAGGTGAGTGTGGCATCCAAACTCTATGAGAGGGACAAACTCATGTATCTTGATGGCTGCCTCATTCTGGTCCTCGTGGCCCATCAGATTGGGCATCCTAGTCATGTTGTAACCAATGTCCTTACACAGGGAGATGACAATCTGTTGACATCTTCCCTCACCTGGCCGGTCTGGGTCTATGGAGCTAATGGCTGAGCAGCCACAACTCAGACAGACCAGTAGCACATTGACAAGGGTCAGTTTGGCAAAGGAATGCATAGTCTCTCCTCTTTGATCCTTTTAGTGGCAAACAATTGAAGATAAAATGTAACTTCTTAGAATAACGTAGAAGTTGCGTCTCATAAAGGCAAAGACTACTAAAAACCTTTCTGTAGATAATTTTTTTATGAATGAGCCAAGCAGTGGATGAACTCACAATTGTCTACGAAAGACCATAGTTTCTCAGTTTTTACTTGTAATTCCTTTGATTCGAATTTAACTCTAGAGAGAATTCCTAACAAGTGTGAATCATTTTCTCGCAAAATAATTGTCGCTTACCATAATGTCCATGCTTTGAAGTTTATACATTTGTTTCAGAATAATCCAACATGTTCAGAGAATTAACGGGTTTGCAGTAGTTGTTGTGTCTAGTCCGTCGCACAGTTAATTTTTTCTGTCCGCCTCGATGTTTTTTTTATTGGATAAAAGTGTTCCGATCCAGACAAACGTTCCAGCGGTTATCAAAGCGCGTTCAGGACGGATTCCTTCTGCCTCTGTCTTGCAGCACGAGTGGAACCAGTCTGTTGTAACTTCAATGTTTAGGCTACCAACTTAACTCAATTGTTCTTCCTTTTGCTCCGCGTTGGGGTTCCGTTGGGGGTATGTGCATACTCACGACAAATCCACGCAAACTGTGTAATAACCTAATAATAACTAAAACAGAGCAGAGATCTATTCCTAACTGCACTCCAGAGACAGAGCAAATCAGTTTGGAGTGGTTGGTGGCACCGCTCGTTTGAGTTGGTCGTCGCCACCGTCCTGGGCTAACCTGCCAAAAGATCCGCCTTCAAAGACAGCTACTTTGCATAAGAAAGATGAAAATGACACGGTGATTATTTTCAAATCGCGCGTAACAGCGTGCATGTTATTTTGTAGAGCTTGTTCGCAGCAATCTACTCATTGGTCATTTGTTCTATTTCCGACTAAAACTTTAGATCCAAAAGTGTCCGAATTTAGCACGTTCCAGCGCAGGTAGTATGCAGACACTAAACGCAGCCAAAGACTACCCAACTGGCTCTCTGGTTCTCTTCAATCGAGATATGTTAGTTTCTTTGCCACAACGGACAATTTTCACGGTCCTTGTATTGTGGGAAAATATAATTAGTTGAGAGAACAGTTTTTCTCTCCCAAATTCCCCTTATGTATTCTGTGAGTCGGGTAGTGGGTTAAATTGTTGTCAAAAAGTAGGCTAATGACTAGGCCTATCAATGCCACTCAGAAGCAACAAGTTAAAAACCACTATAAAGGAACCACTCACAATGCGAATAATGCTTTTCTCTCTATTTCCAACATAATTGTAGGCTATGGAAATCCCCATTTCATCACATAATAGCCTATTCATATTTGCTTCGGGAATAGGCTACCTTTATTCATTTCCACAAGGGAATTATGCTGGGAATAGGCTACCTTGTACACTAAAATCCATATTCATTTTCACAAGGGAATTATGCTCAGAAGGTACTGCATCATTTAGCATAAAGTGGGTTATTAGTACTGACTCAGACATCACATCTATTTACACTTTTCTCCATCAGGCATAATATTCACATTAGTCCTCAGGGATCTCCTCTGCCCTTTAATGTCTGCACATGTATGGCCATCACGAAGTGCAGTAATATTTCCACTTAACCAGTTAAAGTCTAAAAGCTGCTCACTACCTTCCACTGAATACACATGCTCCATTCTAACCAAATAGGAACATTTTCACAATCTACCACTAAATAATTGACAACTCTTGTTAATTTACCGCTCTAATACATTTTACCAGACACTTTTCACAATCTACCAATAAAACATTTTATAAGATACTTTCAAACCAATTATCACACTTATTGTCACGTTCCTGACCTTATTTTCCTTTGTTTAGCTTTGTTTAGTTGG
Source organism: Salvelinus fontinalis (assembly GCF_029448725.1). NCBI lineage: Eukaryota > Metazoa > Chordata > Actinopteri > Salmoniformes > Salmonidae > Salvelinus > Salvelinus fontinalis. Next base: position 13,777,140 of record NC_074692.1, read on the forward strand.
TCAGGACGTGAGCTGGGTGGGCAGTCTATGTATTGTGTTTCTATGTTTAGGATCATTGGTAATTAGCCTGATATGGTTCTCAATCAGGGGCAGGTGTTTTACATTTCCTCTGATTGAGAACCATATTAAGGTATGCTGTTCACACCGTTTGTTTGTGGGTGATTGTCTTCCGTGTCAGTATTTGTACCACACGGGACTGTTTCGTTTGTCTTGTCTGTTCCTGTTCGTGCGTTCTTCGTTATATGTAAGTTCTCATGTTCAGGTCCGTCTACGGCGTTTGTTATTTTGTAATTTATCAAGTGTGTTTCGTGTTCGTCTTGTTTCAATAAAATCTCATTATGTATTCCACAAAAGCTGCGTTTTGGTCCGATCCCTGCTCCTCCTCAGATGAGGAGAACAATCGTTACACTAATTTAGACCTAGAGTGTTGTTTCTTTAAAAAAAATGGTTAAATGTTTCAAGCTTTCCCCCATGATCAGAATTAACATATAGGCCTACAGCTTTGACATCATGATTGACTTGAAATCAATCTTCTTTCTGTAAGAACGTACTATCATAACAAATGTCTGATTATTTGCACATTTGTTTCACAAACTGATGCTGTTTTATTCTTTAATTAAGTAAAATTTGTCTGAAAATCTGTTATATAATAAGCTTCACCACGTACCCTTATTAATAAACACACAATGTTTGAATCCTGATCTTCGCAACCATTTTATAACCTATGAGAACATTACATTTTAATCTTTCAATTGTGTATGGGCGGATTATGATGATAGTAAAACACCTGAAGGAGGAACACTGAGACAAATCCATTTCAGTCTTGTTGGAGATAACTAACCATCTGCATCTGATGCAGGCCTAGCCACGGCAGTATTCCTCTGATATTGTCATAGTGGCACTGAGTGGCCTGATGCAGGCCTAGCCACGGCAGTAATCCTCTGGTAGTGTCATAGTGGCACTGAGTGGCCTGAGGCAAACCTAGCCACAGCAGTAATCCTCTATTGTCATAGTGGCACTGAGTGGCCTGATGCAGGCCTAGCCACAGCAGTAATCCTCTGGTAGTGTCATAGTGGCACTGAGTGGCCTGAGGCAGACCTAGCCACAGCAGTAATCCTCTATTGTCATAGTGGCACTGAGTGGCCTGATGCAGGCCTAGCCACAGCAGTAATCCTCTATTGTCATAGTGGCACTGAGTGGCCTGATGCAGGCCTAGCCACAGCAGTAATCCTCTGATAGTGTCATAGTGGCACTGAGTGGCCTGATGCAGGCCTAGCCACGGCAGTAATCCTCTGGTAGTGTCATAGTGACACTGAGTGGCCTGAGGCAGGCCTAGCCACGGCGGTAATCCTCTGGTAGGGTCATAGTGTCACTGAGTGGCCTGAGGCAGGCCTAGCCACTGTGGTAATCCTCTGGAAGTGTCATAGTGACACTGAGTGGCCTGAGGCAGACCTAGCCACGGCAGTAATCCTCTGGAAGTGTCATAGTGGCCTGATGCAGGCCTAGCCACGGCAGTATTCCTCTGGTAGGGTCATAGTGGCACTGAGTGGCCTGATGTAGCCTCAGCAGTAATTAGCGTGGAGCTAGCCTTGCTAGGCCCATCTGCTAGGCACATCTCCCGGCTAGCCAAAGAGGTCCATCAGCCACTCCTTGGGCTACAATACGTATTTTGCCAACTGGCCTGGACCCCCGCCGACCCATCACGATTGGACCACCAACGTGATTCGCCCGATGGGGTTTTCTCAACTGGCTCCGCCGTCGCGTTGGCCCCTGAATGCCCATCCGCTAGCCTGCTATCTGAGGCCCGCTAGCTGTCCAGAACACATCGGACTGTTAGCTTAAGAGGCCCATCGGACAAATTCTTTGGCCACTATAACTATTTTGCCAATTGGCCTGGTTTACCACACGGAGCGCTGCTGCTCCGTCTGTCGACGTAATAGCACGAAGGGGCCACAACAGACTTTCTTCCGTCGTGACGTCCCTCCAAGGCCCTTCTGCTAGCTTGCTAGCCCCGGCCTGCTAGCTGCCTGAAGCCACTCACTGGACTCCTATGATCACTCGGCCACGCATGCCTCTCGCTAACGTCAATATGCCTTGTCCATTGCTGTTTTGGTTAGTAATTATTGCCTTATTTCACTGTAGAGCCTCTAGCCCTGCTCAATGTGCTTATTTAATACTTTATGCGGTGACATCACCTGGTTAAAATTATATTTTTAGAGACAATATCTCTTTCATCGTCACTCTGTGCACAGGTTTACCCTCACTGTATTCACATCCTACCATACCTTTGTCTGTACATTATGCTTTGAATCTATTCTACCACGCCCAGAAATCTACTCCTTTTACTCTCTGTTCTGAACGTACTAGACGACCAGTTATTTTAGCCTTTAGCTGTACCCTAATCCTACTCCTCCTCTGTTCCTCTGGTGATGTAGAGGTGAATCCAGGCCCTGCAGTGCCTAGCTCCACTCCCATTCCCCAGGCGATATCATTTGTTGACTTCTGTAACCGTAAAAGCCTTGGTTTCATGCATGTTAACATTAGAAGCCTCCTCCCTAAGTTTGTTTTATTCACTGCCCTAGCACACTCTGTCAACCCGGATGTCCTAGCTGTGTCTGAATCCTGGCTCAGGAAGACCACCAAAAACCCTGAAGTTTCCATCCCTATAACATTTTCCGACAAGATAGAACTGCAAAAGGGGGCGGTGTTGCAAACTACTGCAGAGATAGCCTGCAGAATACTGTCTTACTATCCAGGTCTGTACCCAAACAATTCGATCTTCTACTTTTAAAAATCCACCTTTCCAAGAACAAGTCTCTCATCGTTGCCGCTTGCAATAGACCACCCTCTGCCCCCAGCTGTGCCCTGGACCCCATATGTGAACTGATTGCACCCCATCTATCTTCAGAGCTCATGCTGCTAGGTGACCTAAACTGGGACATGCTTAACACACCGACCATCCTACAATCTAAGATTGATGCCCTCAATCTCACACAAATTATCAATGACCCCACCAGGTACAACCCCGAATCCGTAAACTCGGGCACCCTCAAAGATATCATCCTAACCAACTTGCCCTCCAAATATACCTCTGCTGTTTTCAACCAAGATCTCAGCGATCACTGCCTCATTGCCTGCATCCGTAATGGGTCTGCAGTCAAACGCTCCCTAAAACACTTCAGCGAGCAGGCCTTTTTATTCGACCTGGCCCGGGTATCCTGGAAGGATATTGACCTCATCCCGTCAGTAGAGGATGCCTGGTCATTCTTTAAAAGTGCCTTCCTCACTATCTTAAATAAGCATGCCCCTTTCAAAAAATGTAGAACCGGGAACAGATATAATTATTTACCAATAATTGTTTTATCTAACTTTTTTGTAGCCATCTATTTACCACCTCAAACCAATGCTGGCACAAAGACTGCACTCAACGAGCTGTACTAGGCCATAAGCAAACAAGAAAATGCTCATCCAGAAGTGGCACTCTTAGTGGCCGGGGACTTTCATGCAGGAAAACTTAAATATGTTTTACCAAATATTTACCAGCATGTCACATGTGCAACCAGTGGAAAAAAATCTCTAGACCACCTTTACTCCACACACAGAGATGCATACAAAGCTCGTGCCTATTTGGCAAATCTGACCATAATTCTATCCTCCTGATTCCTGCTTACAAGCAAAAACTAAAACAAGGAGTACCAGTAACTCGCTCAATACGGAAGTGGTTAGATGATGCGGATGCTACGCTACTGGACTGTTTTGCTAGCCCAGACTGGAATATGTTCCGGGATTTTTCCGTTGGCATTGAGGAGTTTACCACCTCAGTCACCGGCTTCATCAATAAGTGCATCGAGGAAGTCGTCCCCACAGTGACCGTACATACATATCCCAACCAGAAACCATGGATTACAGGCAACATCCTAGAGCTGCTGTTTTCAAGGAGCCAACACTAATCCCGACGCTTCAAACAAATCCCTCTATGCTCTCAGACAAACCATGAAACAGGCAACGCGTCAATACAGGACTACGATTGAATCCTACTACACCAGCTCTGACGTTTGTCGTATGCGGCAGGGCTTGCAAACTATTACAGACTACAAAGGGAAACCCAGCCACGAGCTGCCCAGTGATGCGAGACTACCAGACGAGCTAAATGCCTTTAATGCACACTAAATTGTTCTTCCTTTGCAAGCAACACTGAAGCATGCATGAGAGCACCAGCTGATCCGAACGACTGTGTGATCATGCTCTCCATAGCCATGTGAGCAAGACCTTTAAACTGCGAGGCCAGACGGATGACCAGGATGTGTACTCAGAGTATGCCTGGAACAACTGGCAAGTGTCTTCATTGACATTTTCAACCTCTCCCTGACCGAGTCTGTAATACCTACATGTTTCAAGCAGACCACCATGGCCCCTGTGCCCAAGAAAGCAAAGGTACCGTCCTGTAGCACTCACGTTGGTAGCCAAGAAGTGCTTTGGAAGACTGGTCATTGCTCACATCAACACCATCATCCTGGAAATCCTAGAACCACTCCAATTCGCATACCGCCCCAACAGATCCACAGCTGACACAATCTCAATCGCAATCCACACTGCCATTTCCCACCTGGACAAAAGGAACACCAATGTGAGAATGCTGTTCATTGTTCATTCAGCATTCAAAACCATAGTGCCCACAAAGCTCATCACTAAGCTGGGGACACTGGGACTAAACACCTCCCTCTGCAACTGGATCCTGGACTTCCTGATGGCCGCCCCCGGGTGGTAAGGGTAGGCAACAGCACATCTGCCATGCTGATCCTCAACACGTGGGCCCCTCAGGGGTGCGTGCTTAGTCCCCTCCTGTACTCCCTGTTCACCCAGGACTACGTGTCCAAGCACGACTCCAATACCATCATTAAGTTTGCTGACGACACAGGCCTGATCACCAACAACATTGAAACAGCCTATTGAGAGGAGGTCAGAGACGTGGCAGTGTGGTGTCAGGACAACAACCTCTACCTCAACGTGAGCAAGACAAAGGAGATGGTCGTGAACTACAGGAAAAGGAGGGCCGAGCACGCCCCCATTCACATCAACAGGGCTAATGGAGTGGGTCAAGAGTTTCAAGTTTCAAGACAAACTATCATCATATAAAAACACCAAGACAGTCTTCAAGAGGGCACGACAATACCTTTTCCCCCTCAGGAGACTGAAAATATTTGGCATGCGTCTCCAGATCCTCAAAAGGTTCTACAGCTGCACCATCGACAGCATCCTGACCAGTTGCTTCACCGCCTGGTATGGCAACTGCTCGGCATCCAACCTTAAGGCACTACAGAGGGTAGTGCGTACTGCCCAGTACATCACTGGGGCCAAGCTTCCTCCCATCCAGGACCTATATACTAGGCAGTGTCAGAGTTAGTCCCAAAAAATTGTCAAGGACTCCAGTCACCAAAGTCATAGACGGTCTGCTACCGCACTGCAAGCGGTACCGGAGCACCAAGTTTCCTTAACAACGTCTACCCCTAAGCGATAAGACTACTGAACAATTAATCAAATGGCCACTGTCAATCAAATGGTTCACTGTTAATATGGCTCTGTTTCTAGTGATTATGAAGTTAATGTAGACTATTATACAACGGGTTCCTCTAATCCTGAATGCTGATTGGCTAAAACCGCATTACATCCGGTGCCTATTACACAAGTTAGCACCGGCTAAACCTATGACGTTAATATGGCTTTTTACTCTGTTCCATCTGACTGCGCAATCCACTGTCTCATCAGCCCAGCCAAGCAATTTATAAAACTTGATCTCCACTATAAAAGCATCTAGATGTTATCTCACATTTCTTTTAGACTAACATTTCGTTTTCAACAACGGAGATTTGCATAAACCTTGCTGTCTGTCTCTCTGACATTTGCAACATTGTTTCAATATTCAAATTCGATCTCCAGCTGTCCCATAGTAATGAACGAGTTGGGAGGAGACAGACAGGCAGCGTTTCTCATTCAGTCGAAATCATGAATCAGCTGGCATAATGTTTATGGATATATACAAAGAAATGTCAATTGAAAAAAGGTCAAATGAAATGAAGTGTAGCCAGTCTTTCCAGCTTCAGTTTGGAGTGATATGAGTTATGTAACGCTCTAGGTGTCGGGGTGTTTGTGGAATCAGACGCAGGAACAGCAGAGCTTCAATAGGTTGAGTTTAATTCCCAACTCGTAAACAAAAAAAACCCAAAAAAAACAGACCTCCATCCTATGTTATCTTGCTACCGATAGCCAGCTACCCGGCCAGCTGTCTGGATCGCCGTGACCCCAACCAACCTCTACTCACTGGACCCTTATGATCACTCGATTAAGCATGCCTCTCCTTAATGTAAATATGCCTTGTCCATTGCTGTTCTGGTTAGTGTTTATTGGCTTATTTCACTGTAGAGCCTCTAGCCCTGCTCACTATATATCCAACCTCTCAGTTCCACCACCCACATATGCGATGACATCACCTGGTTTCAATGATGTTTCTAGAGACTATATCTCTCTCATCATCACCCATTACCTAGGTTTACCTCCACTGTATTCACATCCTACCATACCTTTGTCTGTACATTATTCCTTGAAGCTATTTTATCGCCCCCAGAAACTTCCTTTTACTCTCTGTTCTAGACGTTCTAAACGACCAATTCTCATAGCTTTTAGCCGTACCCTTATCCTACTCCTCCTCTGTTCCTCTGGTGATGTAGAGGTGAATCCAGGCCCTGCAGTACCTAGCTCCACTCCTATTCCCCAGGCGCTCTCTTTTGATGACTTCTGTAACCGTAATAGCCTTGGTTTCATGCATGTTAACATTAGAAGCCTCCTCCCTAAGTTTGTTTTGTTCACTGCTTTGGCACACTCTGCCAACCCAGATGTTTTAGCCGTGTCTGAATCCTGGCTTAGGAAGACCACCAAAAATTGACATTTTCATCCCTAACTACAAGATTTTCAGACAAGATAGAACGGCCAAAGGGGGCAGTGTTGCAATCTACTTCAAGGATTGCCTGCAGAGTTCTGTTTTACTATCCAGGTCTGTTCCGAAACAATTTGAACTCCTACTTTAAAAAATCCACCTCTCTAAAAACAAGTCTCTCACTGTTGCCGCCTGCTATAGACCACCCTCTGCCCCCAGCTGTGCTCTGGACACCATATGTGAACTGATTGCCCCCCATCTATCTTCAGAGCTTGTGCTGCTAGGCGACCTAAATTGGAACATGCTTAACACCCCAGCCATCCTACAATCTAAGCTTGATGCCCTCAATCTCACACAAATTATCAATGAACCTACCAGGTATCACCCCAATTCCGTAAACACGGGTACCCTCATAGACATCATCCTAACCAACTTGCCCTCCAAATACACCTCTGCTGTTTTCAACCAAGATCTCAGCGATCACTGCCTCATTGCCTGTATCCGTAATGGGTCAGCAATCAAACGACCTCCACTTATCACTGTCAAACGCTCCCTGAAACACTTCAGCGAGCAGGCCTTTCTAATCGACCTGGCCGAGGTATCCTGGAAGGATATTGATCTCATCCCGTCAGTAGAGGATGCCTGGATATTTTTTTAAAATGCCTTCCTCACCATCTTGAATAAGCATGCCCCATTCAAGAAATTTAGAACCAGGAACAGATATAGCCCTTGGTTCTCTCCTGACCTGACTGCCCTTAACTTCTTGAGAATACAGGGGGTGCTGTTTAGCATTAGCATAATTGCCTCTACAGATTAAACTGCCTCTTATTCAATTATTGCTGTTACTATATGCATATAACCATATACCATTGGATAGAAAACAAGCTATGGTTTCTAAAACCGTTCCAATTGAGTCTCTGAGTCAAACACAGGTCATTTCACAGCACTTTCCCTGAGCCAGAAGAAGATTGCAAGATGTGTATGCTCGCTTCAACGCTCTGCCTATATATGGTCACGCCACCTATGACCCGAAACACACTTCCTTCTTCTTCCTCTGGGTGTCTGGAAGACGTCAGAGGAGAAATTTTTTGTTTATCTTGTACTGACGTGAAATAAGACCTATTTCTTTAGCGTGACCGACAACTTCCGGTTTCTGAAATGCGCGTTTTCAGAGGTGCCATTGTCTTTTGTTATGCTGACGTTACGGATGAAAACTATCTCCGTCTCGAAGTTTGTTTGATACATGTGACCATATCACCGTAATGTATGTTTTTTCAATATAGTTTAATCAGATTATTAGAATTTTTTCGGGAGTTTTGCCGTGTTCCGTTCTTTGAGTTTTTTAACTTTGGACAGGGACCGTGCCAGTCGACCAGTACCCAGGCTAAATGAAGAGGGGAAGTTGCCATTGTGAATGGATTGAACGACTCATCAGGACTAAGGACACCTTGATCAACATTCTGATGAAAGAACAGCAATAGTAAGACCCAATTTACGATGTTATTTCATATATCTGTCGTGCATGTGAACTGGTAGGGCGCGTCCGCTGGTTCTGGCTGGCCTGGTTATGCTAATTTAGCGCTACATTTTGTTTTCGCTATAAAACATTTAAAAAATCTGAAATATTGTTTGGATTCACCAGATGTTGGGCTTTCAATGTCTGTACGCTGTGTATTTTTTCTGAAATGTTTTAAGACAAGTAATTAGTTATATAACGTTGGTCTCTGTAATTGTTCTAGCTGCATCAGCACTATATCAGATTGCAGCTGCAATGTAGAACTGTGATTTATACCTGAAAAATGCACATTTAAAAAAAAAAAACTATGCTATACCATAAATATGTTATCAGACTGTCATCTTATGAATTTGTTTGTTGGTCAGTGGCTATCAATATCTTAGTTTAGCCGAATTGGTGATAGCACCTGATGGAGTAAGAAACTGTTGGAGTAAGAAAATGGTGTCATTTTGCTAACGTGTTTAGCTAATAGATTTACATATTGTGTCTTCCCTGTAAAACATTTAAAAAATCTGAAATGGTGGTTTTATTCACAAGATCTGTGTCTTTCATTGGGTGTCTTGGACTTGTGATTTAATGATATTTAGATGCTACTATTTAATTGTGACGCTATGCTAGCGATGCTAATCAGTGTGGGGGGTGTGGGGGGTGCTCCCGGATCCGGGTTAGGTACTCTGTAGTTAACCAACAGAAAAACATCCTATGGCGTTCTGCATTAGCATCGAACAGCCCCCGTGATATGCAACTTTTCAGGGAAGCTAGAAACCAGTATACACAGGCAGTTAGAAAAGCCAAGGCTAGCTTTTTCAAGCAGAAATTTGCTTCCTGCAACACAAACTCAAAAAAGTTCTGGGACACTGTAAAGTCCATGGAGAATAAGAACACCTCCTCCCAGCTTCCAACTGCACTGAAGATAGGAAATACTGTCACCACCGACAAATCCATTATAATTGAGAATTTCAATAAGCATTTTTCTACGGCTGGCCATGCTTTCCACCTGGCTACCCCTACCCCGGTCAACAGCACTGCCCTCCCCTCTGCTACTCGCCCAAGCCTTCCCCATTTCTCTTTCTCCCAAATACAGTCAGCTGATGTTCTGAAAGAGCTGCAAAATCTGGACCCTTACAAATCAGCCGGGCTAGATAATCTGGACCCTTTCTTTCTAAAACTATCTGCTGAAATTGTTGCCACCCCTATTACCAGCCTTTTCAACCTCTCTTTCGTGTCGTCTGAGATTCCCAAAGATTGGAAAGCAGCTGCGGTTATCCCCCTCTTCAAAGGGGGAGACACTCTAGACCCAAACTGCTACAGACCTATATCTATCCTACCCTGCCTTTCTAAGGTCTTCGAAAGCCAAGCCAACAAACAGATTACCGACCATCTCGAATCCCACCATACCTTCTCCGCTATGCAATCTGGTTTCAGAGCTGGTCATGGGTGCACCTCAGCCACGCTCAAGGTCATAAACGATATCTTAACCGCTATCGATAGGAAACAGTACTGTGCAGCCATATTCATTGACCTGGCCAAGGCTTTTGACTCTGTCAATCACCACATCCTCATCGGCAGACTCGACAGCCTTGGTTTCTCTAATGATTGCCTCGCCTGGTTCACCAACTACTTCTCTGATCGAGTTCAGTGTGTCAAATCGGAGGGTCTGTTGTCCGGACCTCTGGCAGTCTCTATGGGGGTGCCACAGGGCTAGATAATCTGGACCCTTTCTTTCTAAAACTATCTGCTGAATTTGTTGCCACCCCTATTACCAGCCTTTTCAACCTCTCTTTCGTGTCGTCTGAGATTCCCAAAGATTGGAAAGCAGCTGCGGTTATCCCCCTCTTCAAAGGGGGAGACACTCTAGACCCAAACTGCTACAGTCCTATATCTATCCTACCCTGCCTTTCTAAGGTCTTCGCAAGCCAAGTCAACAAACAGATTACCGACCATCTCGAATCCCACCATACCTTCTCCGCTATGCAATCTGGTTTCAGAGCTGGTCATGGGTGCACCTCAGCCACGCTCAAGGTCATAAACGATATCTTAACCGCTATCGATAGGAAACAGTACTGTGCAGCCATATTCATTGACCTGGCCAAGGCTTTTGACTCTGTCAATCACCACATCCTCATCGGCAGACTCGACAGCCTTGGTTTCTCTAATGATTGCCTCGCCTGGTTCAAAAACTACTTCTCTGATCGAGTTCAGTGTGTCAAATCGGAGGGTCTGTTGTCCGGACCTCTGGCAGTCTCTATGGGGGTGCCACAGGGTTCAATTCTTGGACCGACTCTCTTCTCTGTATACATCAATGATGTCGCTCTTGCTGCTGGTGAGTCTCTGATCCACCTCTACGCAGACGACACTATTCTGTATACTTCTGGCCCTTCTCTTGACACTGTGTTAACAACCCTCCAGGCGAGCTTCACTGCCATACAACTCTCCTTCCGTGGCCTCCAATTGCTCTTAAATACAAGTAAAACTAAATGCATGCTCTTCAACCGATCGCTGCCTGCACCTGCCCGCCTGTCCAGCATCACTACTCTGGACGGCTCTGACTTAGAATATGTGGACAACTCCTTCCAGACTCACATCAAGCATCTCCAATCCAAAGTTAAATCTAGAATCGGCTTCCTATTCCGCAACAAAGCATCCTTCACTCATGCTGCCAAACATACCCTTGTAAAACTGACCATCCTACCAATCCTCGACTTCGGTGATGTCATTTACAAAATAGCCTCCAAAACCCTACTCAATAAATTGGATGCAGTCTATCACAGTGCCATCCGTTTTGTCACCAAAGCCCCATATACTACCCACCACTGCGACCTGTACGCTCTCGTTGGCTGGCCCTCGTTTCACACTCGTCGCCAAACCCACTGGCTCCAGGTCATCTACAAGACCCTGCTAGGTAAAGTCCCCCCTTATCTCAGCTCGCTGGTCACCATAGCAACGCCCACCCGTAGCACGCGCTCCAGCAGGTATATCTCTCTGGTCACCCCCAAAACCAATTCTTCCTTTGGCCGCCTCTCCTTCCAGTTCTCTGCTGCCAATGACTGGAACGAACTACAAAAATCTCTGAAACTGGAAACACTTATCTCCCTCACTAGCTTTAAGCACCAGCTGTCAGAGCAGCTCATAGATTACTGCACCTGTACATAGCCCATCTATAATTTAGCCCAAACAACTACCTCTTTACCTACTGTATTTATTTATTTTGCTCCTTTGCACCCCATTATTTCTATCTCTACTTTGCACCTTCTTCCACTGCAAACCAACCATTCCAGTGTTATTTTTTACTTGCTATATTGTATTTACTTCGCCACCATTGCCTTTTTATACTTTTATTTATTTATATATATATTTTGTTTGCCTTCACCTCCCTTATCTCACCTCACTTGCTCATATTGTATATAGACTTATTTTTCACTGTATTATTGACTGTATGTTTGTTTTACTCCATGTGTAACTATGTGTTGTTGTATGTGTCGAACTGCTTTGCTTTATCTTGGCCAGGTCGCAATTGTAAATGAGAACGTGTTCTCAATTTGCCTACCTGGTTAAATAAAGGTGAAATAAATAAAAAAAATAAAAAAACAATGTCCAAACCGGACAACTGGGTGTCAAATAAACACTTGTCTTCAAACATGAAGACAAAACCAGTACACACACACGAACCACTCCCGAAATCCAAAGAAACAGACGAACAATCCCGCACAAAGAAGCAGACAGGCTGGCTGACTAATAAAGCCACCCTGATTGCCAATTCCCTCAAACCAGGTGATAACCATAAACACATAAGGAGGGGGAGGAAAAAGAGTCAGTAGCAGCTAGTAGGCCGGTGACGACGACCGCCGAGTGCCACCCGAACGGGAAGGAGAGCCTGCCTCGGTTGAAGTCGTGACAGTACCCCCCCTCTGACGCGCGGCTCCCGCAGCGCGCCGACACCGGCCTCGAGGTCGACCCGGAGGACTAGGCGCAGGGCGCTCCGGATGGAGGCGATGGAAATCCTTTACCATAGATGGATCCAACATGTCCTCCACCGGTACCCAGCACCTCTCCTCCGGACCGTACCCCTCCCAGTCCACGAGGTACTGTAGGCCCCTCGCCCGGCGTGTCGAGTCCAGAATGGCCCGTATCGTGTACGCCGGGGACCCCTCGATGTCCAGAGGGGGAGGAGGGACCTCCGGTACCTCACCGTCCTGCAGGGGACCAGCTACCACCGGCCTGAGGAGAGACACATGAAACGAGGGGTTAATACGATAATAGGAAGGGAGTTTTAATCGATAACACACCTCGTTTATTCTCCTCAGGACTTTGAATGGCCCTACACACTGCGGCCTCAGCTTCCGGCAGGGCAAGCGGAGGGGTAGGTTTCAGGTCGAGAGCCAGACCCTTTCCCCCGGTACAAACACGGGGGCCTCACTGCGGTGGCGGTCAGCGCTCCTCTTCTGCCTTCCAGTAGCTTGTTGAAGGGACTCCCGGACGGCCCTCCAGGTCTCCTTGGAGCACTATACCCACTCCTCCACCGCAGGAGCCTCGGTCTGGCTCGGATGCCATGGTGCCAGGACCGGCTGGTACCCCAACACACACTGAAAGGGGGACACATTAGTAGAGGAGTGGCATAGTGAGTTCTGGGCCATCTCAGCCCAGGGAATGTATCTCGCCCACTCCCCTGGCCGGTCCTGACAATACGACCGCAGAAACCTACCCACCTCCTGGTTCACTCTCTCCACCTGCCCATTACTCTCGGGGTGATACCCAGAAGTCAGGCTGACCGTGACCCCCAGACGCTCCATGAACGCCCTCCACACTCGGGACGTGAACTGGGGGCCCCGATAAGAAACAATATCCTCCGGCACCCCGTAGTGCCGGAAGACGTGAGTGAATAAGGCCTCCGCAGTCTGTAGGGCAGTAGGGATACCGGGCAACGGGAGGAGATGACAGGACTTAGAAAACCGATCCACAATTACCAGAACCGTAGTGTTTCCCTGAGAGGGAGGCAGATCGGTCAGGAAGTCTACAGACAGATGAGACCATGGCTGTTGTGGAACGGGGAGGGGTTGCAACTTCCCTCGAGGAAGGTGCCTAGGAGCCTTACTCTGAGCGCATACCGAACAGGAGGAGACATAAACCCTAACGTCTCGAGCTAAGGTAGGCCACCAATACCTCCCCCGAAGGCTCCCCACTGTCCTTGTCACCCCAGGGTGACCCGAGGAGGGTAGGACATGAGCCCACCGAATAAGGCGGTCCCGAACACCAAGCGGTACGTACTTACGGCCCGCCGGACACTGAGGAGGCGCGGGTTCCGCCCGTAGCGCCCGCTCGATGTCCGAGTCCACCTCCCATACCACCGGCGCGATCAGCCTCGAGGCGGGGATGATGGGAGTGGGTTCAGTGGTCCTCTCCTCCGTGTCGTAAAGGCGGGACAGTGCGTCTGCCTTTACGTTTTTTGAACCGGGTCTATAGGACAACGTGTACCTAAACCGGGTGAAAAACATGGCCCACCTTGCCTGACGTGGGTTCAGTCTCCTAGCTGCCCGAATATACTCCAGATTCTGGTGGTCGGTCCAGATGAGAAAAGGGTGCTTAGCCCCCTCAAGCCAGTGTCTCCATAAACACATAAGGAGGGGGAGGAAAAAGAGTCAGTAGCAGCTAGTAGGCCGGTGACGACGACCGCCGAGCGCCACCCGAACGGGAAGGAGAGCCTGCCTCGGTTGAAGTCGTGACAAGTTAGCTGTGTTGTTAGCTATCTCCTATGAACAACAGTGTCCTGACAAGAGAGCACATTTTCTATGCCAGGCGAAGTCACGCTTCATTAGCTCATTGTTCTAGATGTATACAAATAAATGTCACTAGAAAACAGCTTCAACAAATGCAAATGCAGCTACTGTTGTTATTCTGTTTGACGTGACTGTAAGTTAGCCGTTGATGACTAGCTAGCAACCAAGGGATAAGAATAAAAAGACTGAACGACTGGCAAACGAACCGATAGAACGAACAACCAGCCGGCTTGGGTAGCAACCTTAGATTTGTGTCGGGACTATATCTTGTGGAAGGATGAAATAGTATGAATAAATTCATCAAACTAACATTTTTAATGAAAATATGTCAATCATTTTTTAAATATATTGGTAAACTGTTGTATAGAAGTGATAATGCCCTTGAAGCCGATGTTTGAAGGATATATTGACACAGTTTGCCGGACCTCGTCTCGGGTCTAACAACACCCATGCCAATATATCCTCCAAACACTGACTTCTCAGGCATTATCACCTAATTGATCTCTGTCTGTGATAATAATGAGGGGGAGGTTATGATGAGAATGGATGAACCAATGTTAGCGTTGTATTATCTCAACACCTGTTTTCAAACCCACTGCAATGACTACATACCATCCATTATGACATGTAACTGTATATGACAGAAAAACCATGCCAGTTGGATTTACCCTTGAAGACATTTTAGTCCTTAGCCTCTCTGATTATGACTATTCTACTATGACATTGCTGCAGGTTTGGGAGAGGGGTTTACTACTGCGGTGATATGGACCTTAAAGTGAACCACATAGCAGCCTGGCTCCATGGCTGACGCGAGGGCCTTTGTTGCATGGTGGATTGGGAGGGAGAGGAGCAGGATATGGAGGGACCCTCCACAGTGTTTTTGACACCAGATCCCTCATAGCTCAACTCACATTATCTTGTAAAAGTCTTTAGTTGTGAGATGTATACCTTCGTCTGTCCATGGTTTCCACCAAGGGTGAAATCCCGGATCACAAGTAAACAGGGAATCTTTTAGTACATTTTTACTAGAGTCACCAAAGTGCTTTTTTAAATATTCCAGGAATGTGTTTGAGCAAGATGACAAACATGGCACCAGCGTACCTAAATGGTTTAGCATTGCATATCTCACTGGTAGCATTTCAGCTGTTGGTGCACAATGTCCGGACGGAGCAGGAAAATAAATACAGGTTATGAATACACTCTGGACACAATACTCTTTCTTATATATGCCACATATGTGCAGGTTAGCTGTTTCTAGTCATCTAACTACAGTTACTACATTTGCCTGCCTGTGTCTCACATCTGAGCCCTTCCTCCTCTTCTTAACACATGTAAATCTTTCAGACTTTTATTTAATACCTTCTCTGTCACAACGACTCCTGCAGGGACAACAGCTGACATGCCTGATCAGTCACTCTCATTCAGAATGACTTACTGTGTAACTGATGCTTAAAAATATGGCATCTTTAATGTGGAGAGATTTATTTGATAGCATTGTATAGCATTCCCAGGTCCATAGCAATTGGGTTCTCCATTTACTGATCATCTGGTGTTCAAAAAACACAGTCTGACATATTTTTTAAGCAGACATCTACCCTCATTATGTGTCTAGCTTTTTTAATGAAACACACAACAAGATAACATTGTCACATAGTCTAATAAGAATACACAGTCTACTGGGTTGTTGTAATTCAGGCATCTTTGTTCTTGCTCTCTTCTTTCTTCTAGTTCTCCCCTTCTCTTTCATGATTGTTTTGCTGGTCATGATGATATCTCTTTGAAAATGAGAAGAAAAGGGCAGGAATCAGTGTTCAATCTTTAGCATCTGTAGCTTCTGTAGCTACTACTGTCCCTTTTATGTATTTTTCCTGTCCACCTCCCCCCTCCTCCTTTTCATATATTCACCCTTGCCCCAGTATACTTACACGCACGCACGCACGCACGCACGCACGCACGCACGCACGCACGCACCTACACACACGCACACACCTACACACACGCACACACCTACACACACACACACACACACACACACACACACACACACACACACACACACACACACACACACACACACACACACACACACACACACACACACACACACACACACACACACACACACACTATCTCATCTTTCCAACCACAACAACTATAAAGCAAGCAGTGCATTGCAGTTCCATCTCTGAGAAATCAGCAACTGTGAGATAATTCTGTAACTAATAAAGTGAAAGGGGCCCTTTGATGGCTGGAGCTGAAAAGATATTTTATTTTTTGTGTGTGGGATTTGAGATGTGTGATTCTATGGAGCGAGCTGGCTCCCCTGCTGCTAGGCTCTGGCTAGAAGCTGGCCCCCCTCTGGATAATGTTATGGAGAATCGGAGGAATTTTATGGGTGTCTTTTCCCTCAGCCCCCTTTTTTTCTTTTGTTCCCCTTTGAAGAATGACTTTAGACATTTTATTTACATATTTAACCATGGATGAAAGAAACGCAGGGTGAAAAAAGAAAGCTCATTGGGTCCTTGTGGGAATTTTGATACGTTTAAATGAATGGAAATCTTATTAGGTATTTTATAAAATAATTGAAGTTAATGTTTTTGGTTTATGATGTCTCAAATATCTGCCTTAATTACTTGTGCTTAAGTTGCAGCCCAGTCTGTTACAACATGTGAGGTTTGTCATGGGAGAGAGAGGGGGACGTTTTAGACATGTTTTGTATTGTTGGCAGAGCTGAAAGGGCATGTTGATTAAACGTACGGGTGAGGTCGGGGTATAATCTTCTTAACCAAGGGCCTCCTCTCCTCATTCATGGCCCACAATAAGAAGAAACAACACTCTGTTGGAAGTGAGACTATTTATCCAGATGCCCTGCGCATTGTTCAGGGCTCCTGCTCTCCCTCACGATCACATGCATTTATTTAGCATTAGATTTTAGTTCATTTTAGTTGCTCCTATTATCAAATTTAACCTTTATTTAACTAGGCAAGTCAGTTAAGAACAAATTCTTATTTACAATGCGGCCTACCGGGGAACAGTCGGTCTTCTGCCTTGTTCAGGTGAAGAACAACAGATCTTTACCTTGTCAGCTCTGGGATTTGATCCAGCAACCTTTTCGTTACTGGGACCAATGCTCTAACCATTGGGCTATATTATGCCAATGAGGCTCAGGTGTTTGTAAACTAAATGGCCATAATTTTTTGGGGTCAGTCATAAGTAATAACGAACTTATTTCAGAAAAAAGTTTATTCAGAAAATGTGGTCAAATATTGCTTCTCTCCGACCCAGAGTGTGTAATAGGAAAGAGATGAAGGAATGACAACAGAAATGTAGAGGAACATAGATGGTAGAGTATTGAGTGAGACTCCATAACTGTCTGCAAGAATAGTCCCCTAAAAAACACTTTCTTTCCTATTTGAAATGCAAGGGCTTTAATAAGAGCATCCGTTTTAGTAAAGGGTCAGACGGTTTGAGGAAATGCGGTAATTCATTATTTAAGAGCCCTGCAAAACATCAAAGCCGACAGTATTCTTTACACATCTGGTTTTAATAGTTCAATAAAAATGAATTATTAATGAGTGCTAATTTGTCCCACTTCCTCTTCACGCAGCTCCAAGAAAGTATATCTCAGTCACAAGCAGCTATCCTTATATATAGGCTATTGTTGTGGCGCAGTGGTGTCGTGGATACAGTGAGTCAAACAGCCCATAGTGGAAACCCAACCCGCTCGTGGTATGTATCCACTGTGTTAGTGGTTGATTAAATGGAGCTAATAAGGGCACCTCACTGCTAGTGTTTATAGTGTGGATTAGTAGGGAGATCATGATGACGCATACGTCCACACAACAGGGAAAGTGACACCCGCCCTGTGACAGTCCTGCAATAAACACTGTTGTGTAATTAATTATGTTTGTTATGCATCAGATCCAATAACATCTGAGGCTCTTTGAAAATGGCAATATTAGTTTAGTAGTTTGTTCTTACATCACCCTCCTTTCAAGTGGTCACCATTTAACAGGCATATGAGGAGGAGGAGGAGGAGGGGAAGACGTCCCCTTTGAGTTTGCTCACCAGCTCCAGACTGAGCACTGAACCAAAACAGTTACAGTCAACTGCTTAACAAAACACATTTTTGTTGGATAAGTCATTTTGGATCCGATGGGAATCTGTGATGCTAAAATTTGTTTGCTATTTAACAGCTTTTCTCTGAACACAGAGGTTCAACATACACAACCATTTACATTTAAACAGGTTCCCCGGGACAAAATGCGTAGCCTATCAGCCAATTAATATCGTCGATTTACTTGCACGTGACAGAACGCTAAATTGTTTCTGGTCCCATCATATAACATGGCACACGTCAGCCCTGTGCTAACCTCAACAGGTGACACTGATTATATCCTGGCACAAATTCTTCGTCAGCCTATCAAATATTTTAGACTTTATGTCCTTCTAATGGCATTACTTAAAATAGGTCAACCCTTGCCACCAGAGGGATATTTTAAACCTACAAATTCAAGGTTTACTTTTATTCCATTGGTTGGTGGACCAGTGACCACTGTTTGGAAAGCTGTGGCTAGCGATCAATCGTTGATAAATGAACAATCAAACTACTCGGTGTGGCGGCGGTTCGGCACTGCTGTGCTGTGACGGGGTCAGAGATGGTAGGAGATAGTGATAGAGAAGAAAGTGAAGCAAGTATGGAGCATAGTGGTACAAATACAGGAGGGCGTAAGAAAGAGAAAAAGAAAGTGGGAAAGAAAGGGAGTAGGGGTTTGAAGGGGAGCGAGAGATCTATGGAGGCAGAAAGGAGGCAGAAAAGGAAGTTTGAGGAGAGCAACATAGTTTCCAACGCTAGCGGCAAATCAGAGGTAGAAAGTGCAGAGGAAGGGCAAGATAAGATGTGAGGAGAGCATGGAGGTGAGGAGGAGCAGAAAGTGATACTGAAGTTTAGGGAGGAAGGGGGAGTTGGGGCGATGAGTCTGATAAGCTTGGCGGCTGTGATAAAAGAGTTGATTGGGGAAGATGTCAATGCTAAGTGTTAAGAGAGGGGAACTTGTTGCTGTTCTGTAAGGACATGGCGCAGAGGGAAAAAGCTCTCAGAGTGAAGCAAATAGGGAAGTGTAAGGTGGTGTCGAGCAGCTGGACTGATCAAGCAGGGAAGCAGTGGATTAAAGGGGTGATAATAAGAGTGCCTGTGAGTGTTAGCACTAAAGAGGTAAGCGACAATTTGAGAGCAGGCGTTCTAGTGGATGTTCAAAGACTGCAAGCAACAAGGATGGAGTTAGGGTAGATAGTCTGTCTATTCTGTTACACTTCAAGGACAGGGTACTGCCAAATAAAGTCATTGTTATGTGAGGGCTTATGTAGCAAAGCCTTTAAGATGTTATAACTGCCAGAGGTCTGGGCATGTGGCAACAGCCTGTAAAGAGAAAAAGAGGTGTGCCAGGTGTGGAGGGGAGCATGAGTATGGGAAGTGTGGGGAGGGTGTAAACCCAAAGTGCTGCAGCTGAAGGGGTGCACATAGTGTGGCATGTAGTGGGTGTGAGGCTATGAAGCAGGCAGTGGAGGTGCAACAAGTGAGAGTGGAGAGAAGGGTGTCATATGCTGAGGCAGTGAGGGTGTTCCAGGTCCAGGGAGATACAGGTTCAAGAGAGATGGGTAGGAGCATCTAGACCAGAGATTAGAGGGCAGGATTGAGGCAATATGGTGTACATAGATAAGAGAAAACTGGTGACGTTCATAGCAGGAGCGATCAATAGCACTGCTAAAGTAGAGTCTAAAACAGAGAGGATTCAGCTAATAGTGAAAGCTGCTGGGAGACATCTGAGTGTGACAGGGTTGACATGGGAAGAGGTTTGAGATGACCAATCAGCCGAGGGTGGAGTCATGTATTACTAGATCGTAGTTATGGTGGTAGTACCACAATGGAATGCTCGAAGCTTGTTGGCTAATGGGCAGGAATTCAAGCAGTTCATTGTAGATATGCAAGCTAAGCCTGATGTGATTTATGTGCAGGAAACATGGCTCAAACCGAATGTGGAGTTTATCATCCAGAGATATGTAGTGGTTCGTAGGGACAGAGATGTAGGTGGAGGGGGGGATGTGCCACCTTCATAAAGCAAGAACTTCCCTACAGGATGCTAGGCAGAGGTATTGAACAGTAATGTGTGGTGGTGGAGGTGTGGTTGAGAGGAGGGGTGCTAGTGGTAGTGAACTACTTTAATCCTTGTCAGATATTGGACCTGGAGAGGGTGGAGGGCCAGGATAGAAGTAGATAACGTGGTGTGGGGATTGTAATGCTTTGTCGACAGTAAGGAGAGATCATTACCTCATAGTACGCACAGTAAGCCGAAGGGAGAAGGATGTGTCAGTGGATGTGGATGTGGATGGAGTTGGCAGGTGAGCGTTCGGAAGTGCAAAGTGAAATCAGTTTCAGGAGCTGAGTGAGCAGGTGATGGCTCAGGTGGATATGAGAGGGGATGTGGATTGTATGAATAACTGGTTGAGAACAGAGTTAGTGGGGGCAGCTACTGAGGCTATACCTAAGAGTTCAGGGAGGAGGAGGAAAGCAGTCCCACGGTGGACGGAGGAGTCTGGGGAAATGGTGAGGAGTAGGAACAGGGCATTTAGAATACTGAAAAGGACGCATAACTTCCAACATCTGATTCAGTATAAGCAGGCCCTGGTGAGGAGAACTATCCATCAGGCAAAGAGGTCATGTTGGCGTCCGTTCTGTGACACCATTGGAAGGGCGACACCTGCGGGAGAAGTGTGGGGGATGATTAAGAGGATGACTGGGGTCAGAAGGGAGTGGGATTATCCAATGTTGACAGGTGGGATGGATTTGGCAGTAACAGATGAGGAGAAGGCAGAGATGATGGCCAAAAGCGTTTGTCGAAGTGCAAAGCTCGGCAAATTTGTCAGAGGAGGGGCAGAGGGGGAGACAGAGAATGAGAGAGGAGCATCCTGGAGTGCTGGATAGGAGGGAGGATGTAAATGATGCGTTGAATGCACCATTTACCATGACAGAGGTAGAAAGGCAATAGGTAAGGCTGGGTTAACTTCACCTGGGAAAGATGAGGTGTGCTATGTTATCTTGGCCCATCTTAGTGATGAGGCACTGGATAAGGTTTTGGTGTTGTACATCACCGTGTGGGAGGAGGGGAAACTACCAGGCAGTTGGAAGGAAGCAGTAGTGGTACCAATCCGGAAGCCAGGGAAGGACCCAACGAGGCTAACAAGCTATAGGCCAATAGCTTTAACATCACATGCACAGTGGCAAGAAAAAGTATGTAAGATTATGGAATGCATGATTACGGAGAGGCTATCTTACTTCCTGGAGTGCAGGGGGCAAGTATCGCCACATCAGAGTGGGTTCAGGAAGGGAAGGGGAACTATGGACCCAGTGCTCTGCTTAGAAGCAGATGTCAGGAAGGCTCAGGTAAACAAGGAGACTGTTGTAGCTGTCTTTTCTGATGTGGAGAAGGCGTATGATATGATGTGTAAGGAGGGATTGTTATTAATCAAGCTTGATATTATGATGATAGGTGGAAGAACATACAACTGGATAAAGGATTTCCTGTTTGGAACGTCTATCCAGGTGAGGGTGGGAAAGTCACTATCAGGCAGCGACTTGGTGGATAACGGTACACCCCAGAGGAGCGTGATTAGTCCTCTGATGTTCTCAATCATGATCAATGACGTTTACTCTCAGGTACAGTCGGATATTGCCGGATATGGGGCGGCAGGTATCCTAGTGGTTTCCCCCCTCTGATAACCAGGTGGTGAATCGCATCTCTGCATGTCTGGCAGACATATCAGTGTGGATGACGGATCACCACCTCAAGCTGAACCTCGGCAAGACGGAGCTGCTCTTCCTCCCGGGGACGGACTGCCCGTTCCATGATCTCGCCATCACGGTTGACAACTCCATTGTGTCCTCCTCCCAGAGTGCTAAGAACCTTGGCGTGATCCTGGACAACACCCTGTCGTTCTCAACTAACATCAAGGCGGTGACCCGTTCCTGTAGGTTCATGCTCTACAACATTCGCAGAGTACGACCCTGCCTCACGCAGGAAGCGGCGCAGGTCCTAATCCAGGCACTTGTCATCTCCCGTCTGGATTACTGCAACTCGCTGTTGGCTGGGCTCCCTGCCTGTGCCATTAAACCCCTACAACTCATCCAGAACGCCGCAGCCCGTCTGGTGTTCAACTTTCCCAAGTTCTCTCACGTCACCCCGCTCCTCCGCTCTCTCCACTGGCTTCCAGTTGAAGCTCGCATCCGCTACAAGACCATGGTGCTTGCCTACGGAGCTGTGAGGGGAACGGCACCTCCGTACCTTCAGGCTCTGATCAGGCCCTACACCCAAACAAGGGCACTGCGTTCATCCACCTCTGGCCTGCTCGCCTCCCTACCTCTGAGGAAGTACAGTTCCCGCTCAGCCCAGTCAAAACTGTTCGCTGCTCTGGCACCCCAATGGTGGAACAAACTCCCTCACGACGCCAGGTCAGCGGAGTCAATCACCACCTTCCGGAGACACCTGAAACCCCACCTCTTTAAGGAATACCTAGGATAGGATAAAGTAATCCTTCTAACCCCCCCCCCCCCCCCCCCCCCCCCCCCTTAAAAGAGTTAGATGCACTATTGTAAAGTGGTTGTTCCACTGGATATCATAAGGTGAATGCACCAATTTGTAAGTCGCTCTGGATAAGAGCGTCTGCTAAATGACTTAAATGTAAATGTAAATGGTTAGAGCATTCCAATGACTGCCTAGGAACCCACTGTTCGTAGGCAGTCATTGTAAATACGAATTTGTTCTTAATTGACTTGCCTAGTTAAAAAAAAGGTTTGAAAAAATTATTCTAATATTGGGAGGTTGTTATTTGCAGATGATGGGGCGTTATGGAAGAGGGGAACAAATGTGCCATCTATAGTCAGGAAGGTACAGGAAGCAATTGATGAGGTGGAGCGGTGGGCATTAATGTGGGGATTCAGGTTCTCTGTAGAGAACTCAGACAGTGTTCTTTACCAGGAGGAAGGTGGGAGATGAAGTACGCTTGAGGTTATATGGGAAAAACTTGGAGAGGTTGTGGGCCTTCAGGTCCCTTGGGGATTTTACAGGCATGCTGGGAATATGAGCGAGGACAGAACACAAGCTTTGGATGGGTAATACCCAGGCGAAGGAGATGGGACTGTATGGAAGGGAGTTTAGTCCAAGAGTAGCTATTCCTGTAAACCCACCATGGCTACTCCCGCCTCCAGTAGTTAATCTAGAAATGTTGGACAGACTACAGAAAGATAGGGTGGATGTTGAACCATCTGATTTGTTTAAGCGACGTCTGGATTCTGTGTATCAGGATTTTGTGACCATTTACACAGATGGTTCAAAGATCCAAGGACAGGACGTACTGGGTCAGCATTTGTAGTGCAGGAATGTGGGGTGGAATTCAGGAAAAGTATTACAGATCATCTGGCTGTATATACAGCAGAGCTGATGGCCATACTGTTTGCATTGCAGTGGATGGAGGAAGTCAAGCCAGACAGAGTAGTTATTTGCGCTGATTCATGTGCAGAGTTAATGAGTCTCCAGTCCTTTAGTTCACGTAGCAGACATGACCTCCTTTATGAGGTGCTACAAACCCACGGCAGGATTAGACAGATGGGTATACAGATAAGATTAACTTGGGTCCCAGCCCATGTGGGGGTGGAGGGGAACGAGGCAGTTGATGTACTTGCTAAACAATCACTTAGAAGTGGGGATGTTGATGTTGTAGTTTCAATGAGCAAGGCAGAGGAAAAAGGCCTGATATGGACAGTGATGGTGCAGAGATGGCAGGAGCAGTGGAATAGAGATACTAAGAGCAAGCTTTTATTTCAAGTACAGAGGAAAGTCGAGGAGGGGAGGACGGCAGGAAAGGATAGAAGAGAGGAGGCTATTTTTTACAAGATTAAGGGTGGGACACAGCCAGTTGAATAAGTCCTTAAATGTGATAGGAAAGCATCCAACAGGAAAGTGGGATTATTGCCAGGAAACAGAGACTGTGGAACATGTATTGTTACAGTGTGGGCAGTATCAGAGGGAAAGAGAGGCTGAGATCTAATATGAGGGAGAAGGGGATACAGGAAATTAGTTTAAAGAGTACAGTATATTGAGTAGAACCTCATTTGAAATAGTCTCAAATATTTTGTTATATCTTTTTAAGAGCAACGGGGCTGGCAGGTAGGATTTAGTTTCTCCCTGTCTCTGGCCCACACTCCAGTACAGTAGGTGGTGGTAATGCCGATAAAACCCACCGAAGAAGTTCCGTTGGCCTGTAACAAAATGCAGAGTGCCAATTTGCATTGATGCATTCTTCATTACGCTACTAGCAGAGAAGAAAAGGCGAAGCGAGAGGTTTTACTTTGGGACAAAATCTGTTCATGAAAAGAAGCTCACGAAGAGAGGAATTTTGTATGGAGGTCAATAAACAGAATGTCAAATTTGGTCAACAAAAAATGTAAATGCTAATTTGCTACGTGAGGTTTGTTTGATTGAATATAAGTTTCGTAATGGTTAGGTTGTTACGAATGCACAGATATAAGTGGACGCCTGTGGCATTTCGGCAACCTTGAAAAAAATATTTTATATCGGAGTTGAACCTGTTGTCATAGAGATAGATGACGCATCATGGATAGGTAACCCATTTCAGAATCACCGGAATTCGCCAAGTACATTTACACATACTCAATTGTACTTGGAGATATGGTTCTGCTAGTGATAGACAATATTTAGAGACAGACAACAGAGTTTAAACAAAGTTTGCATGAATACAACTAGATAGATTGAGCATAGAGCTGTAAGAGTTTGAGCAGATATACAAATATACAGTGTGTATACGGTTGATATACAGTGGATTTACACATTTACAGTATCATGCTGAATATATATAAATGCAGAGAGGTGGACAGAGTGCAATGCAGTACAGTGCAGTTATTTTGTGCACAGTTCAGAGTTTTGGCACGGACATTGTGATTGAGGGCTTCCACCATTAAGTAGTCAACTGGGTGGGGATTCCTATGAGTTAGGAGCAATCAGCCAATGAAGAAGAAGAAATTGACTACTTTAAAATGTAGATAACTTCAATAGCACTGCCTATGCTGTCACAGACGCTACAATGGCACAGATATAAAGACGAGTCCTCCATCTATCTCCATGGCCTGTTATTCACACTAATATCTGCCCTCTCATTGACTAGAATGGTCCCAGCCATTGGCTAGAATGGTCCCACCGGCTCTCGCCTCCACCCACCTGCCTTCTATCTTTGAGGACATTTCCATTGTTAGAGTGGTCACTTTACTATCTTGTCAATATAATAGACAATTTATGCTACTAGCTACTACTAACATTAGACAACACTTTTATGTTTTTGCATACGTGACAAAATCCCACATTTTTTTTCCTTTGTTTCACACACACCCATGTGCTTTTATGGAAAAAATATCAATTATGTCCTTACAATATGCAAGTTTATCGTATATCGAAGAAAAAAACCTGAAGTGCCTCATAGATTTGTCAAATAGCATTCATGTAGGCCAGTGTCTCTCTAACTCCCTCGGTGCACGTCTTCCTGTTTGCCCTATCACTACACAGCTGATGAAAATCATAAAAGCATAATGAGGAGTTGGTTATTTGAATCAGCTTTGTAGTGCCACGGCAAAAACCAACTGGACCGAGTTTTAATAAACTATGATGTATGCTATCGTTATGAGCGTCGCTTATAGGTGGCACACACTGCTAAAGCGGTTGACTCGCAATCGATTGCGCACTTTAACTGTTGGTTTGAGCAGGGTTTTATTGGCATCTTTGGCATCTTTGGTTTTATTATAAACACTCCAAACAGCCTACCCAACCCCTCAGATGCGTCCGCATGGTCCTAAAGCACACCTGTGCCATTCCAATGATAAAACTGGGGGGAACAAAAATGTAATTTCAGAGTGTGGGGGGGGGACCTTCCCCAGTGAAAGTTGTACCCCTGGGTTTGAGCTTCCCTCGCATTAAGCTTTTTATTTGAGGAAAAACCAATTCACTGCCGGTCCTTGATGCTCAATTCAAAACGCTTGTGACGAAGTGGATCATTATAATGCATAGCTTATAAAATGTTGAAGCCTGCATGTAAGTGTAGCATACATAAGAATATACTAATTACAGCCGTGTCTTCCTAAATTAAGACTGTCATTAGAATAAACTTATTTTAAAGAACTGTAATACTGGCATCTGTAGGATGATAATGAAGGTGCAAACTACATTCCTACTATACACTTTGTATAACTCATCCTCCTCGAGTCAAATAACGCATATGTGACAAAGCAGATGATCAGAAAAATGCATATAAAAGGTTGTAGGCCTGCATTTAGGTGTACACGTGCATGTAATATAGCCTATGCAATATGATTATTAGTCAATAGCAATAGTGTGTTTTGTGCAAGGCTGAAGATAGCTCCTTATTAAATTAATTAATAATACATTTTCAAGCTGTTGTCTGTAGGCGTCCCTTTTCAACACACTAGCACAATACATGTAAATCTACATTCATGTGAGACTCGAACTTTTGCCACAATCTGTGAAAATTACATGGATTAGGCACTTTACACATAGAGCCATCTGACCAGCCAGTCGAATACACGTGATAGTTGCTTTTATGATCAGAACGTGCTGTTGGACTGAGATATGTTAAGGATCAAATCAAAATCAAATCAAATTTTATTTTTGACATGCGTCGAAACAGGACCTTACAGTGAAATGCTGTTAGGTGCCTCCTAAGAAGAGGTAGGTGCAGGAGTCAGGAGCAGGAGAGCAAGGAATTCCAGTTTGCACAGTCGTTTATTATAAGTCCCAACCCACCAACAACAGGCGGGGAAAATCACGAAACACACGCAGGAGAAACCTTCGGTGCGAACACCGGGGCCTCACTGCGGTGGCGGTCAGCGCTCGCTTTCAGGTGCACGTGGACGGCCTCCCAGGTCTCCTTTGAGCGCTTCACCCATTCCTCCACCGCAGGAGCCTCGGTCTGGCTCGGATGCCACGGTACCAGGACCGGCTGATACCCCAACACTCACTGAAAGGGCGAAAGGTTCGTTGAAGAGTGGCGGAGTGAGTTCTGAGCCATCTTTGCCCATGGAACGTACCTCGTCTACTCCCCTGGCCGGTCCTGGCAATACAACCGCAGAAACCTACCCACATCCTGGTTAACTCTCTCCACCTGCCCATTACTCTCAGGGTGAAAACCAGAGGTCAGGCTGACCGGGACCCCCAGAATCTCCATGAACGCCCTCCAAACCCGGGACGTGAACTGGGGAACCCAATCAGAAACTATGTCCTTAGGCACCCCGTAGTGCCGGAAGACGTGTGTAAACAGGGCCTCCGCAGTCTGTAGTGCCGTAGGGAGACAAAGACAGGAGACGACAGGACTTAGAAAACCGATCCACCACGACCAGGATCGTGGTGTTGGCCTGAGACGGAGGAAAATCGGTCAGGAAGTCCACCGACAGGTGTGACCAAGGCCGCAGTGGAACGGGGAGGGGTTGTAACTTCCCTCTGGGCAGGTGCCTAGGAGCCTTGCACTGAGCGCACACTGAACAGGAGGAGACATAGCCCCTCACGTCCTTAGCTAAAGTGGCCCACCAGTACTTCCCCCTAAGGCTTCGCACCGTCCTATCTATACCCGGATGACCAGAGGAGGGTAACGTGTGAGCCCACCGAATCAACCTGTTGCGAACACCAAGCGGGACGTACTTCCGTCCAGCTGGACACTGAGGTGGAGTAGGCTCTGACCGAGATGCCCGTTCGATGTCCGCATCCACCTCCCATACCACCGGTGCCACCAGACAAGAGGCCGGAAGTATGGGGGTGGGATCGATGGTCGCTCCTCTGTATCATAAAGACGGGACAGTGCGTCTGCCTTAGCGTTCTGGGACCCTGGTCTATACGATATCGTAAATCTGAATCTGGTGAAAAACATGGCCCACCTTGCCTGGCGAGGGTTCAGTCTCCTCGCCGCCCGGATGTTCTCCAGATTACGGTGGTCAGTCCAGATGAGGAAAGGGTGTTGAGCCCCCTCAAGCCAATGTCTCCACACCTTCAGAGCTTTTACGACAGCCTGCAACTCCCGGTCCCCCACTTCATAGTTTCTCTCCGCCGGGCTGAGCTTCCTCAAAAAGAAAGTGCAGGGGCGGAGCTTCAGTGCCGCGCTCGAGCGCTGTGAGAGCACGGCTCCAATCCCAGCCTCGGAGGCATCCACCTCCACTATGAATGCCAAAGAGGGATCCGGATGCGCCCGCACAAAGACCAGCAGGCAGCGGAGGTTAATAAACCCACCGAAATTAACTAATCAGACACAGGTGATAACAACAACAGACAGACACAAATGAAAAAGAAAAATGGATCGGTGGCAGCTAGTAGGTCGGCGTTGACGACCGCCGAGCACCGCCCGAACAGGGAGATGAGCCACCTTCGGTGGAAGTCGTGACAAAGGCTTACTTACAAGCTCTAGCCAACAATGCAGTTAAGACAAATAAGTGTTAAGAAAGAATTTACTAAAATAAACTGAAGCAAAAAATGTAAAATAAATAAATAAAAAGAAGAAAATAGAAAATGTTTAAATAATTAAAGAGCAACAATAAAATAACAGTAGTGAGGCTATATACAGGGGGTACCGGTACAGAGTTAATGTGCAGGGGCACAGGTTAGTCGAGGTAATAGAGGCATGTACATTTGAAGTCGGAAGTTTACACACACCTTAGCCAAATACGTTTAAACTCAGTTTTTCACAATTCCTGACATTTAATCCTAGTAAAAATTCCCTGTCTTAGGTCAGTTAGGATCACCACTTTGTTTTAAGAATGTGAAATGTCAGAATAATAGTAGAGAGAATGATTTATTTCAGCTTGTATTTATTTTATCAAACATTTTGCGGATGTTCCCTGTAATCCATGGCTTCTGGTTGGGGTATGTATGTACAATCACTGTGGGGACGACGTCATCGATGCACTTGATGAAGCCAAGTGACTGATGTGGTGTACTCCTCAATTCCATCGGCAGAATAACGGAAACTATTCCAGTCTGTGCTAGCAAAACAGTCCTGTAGTTTAGCATCTGCGTCATCTGACCACTTCCGTGTTGAGTCACTCGTGCTTCCTGCTTTAGTTTTCGCTTGAAACAGGAATCAGAAGGGTAGAGTTATGGTCAGATTTGCCAAATGGAGAGCGTGGGTGAGCTTTGTACGTGTCTCTGTGTGTGGAGTAAAGGTGGTCTAGAGTTTTTTTCCCTCTGGTTGCACTTGTAACATGCTGGTAGAAATGAGGTAAAACGGATTTAAGTTTCCCTGCATTAAAGTCCCCGGCCACTAGGAGCGCCACCTTTGGATGAGCATTTTCTTGCTTGCTTATGGCCTTATACAGCGTTGAGTGTGGTCTTATTGCCAGCATTGGTTTGTTGCGGTTAATAGACACCCACAAACATATAGATGAAAACTCTCTTGGGAAATAGTGTGGTCTACAGGTTATCATGAGATATTCTACCTCAAGCGAGCAAAACCTTGAGACTTCCTTTAGATTTCGTGCACCATATGTTATTTACAAACAGACACCCTTTGTCTTGCCAAAGGCAGCTGTTCTATCTTGCCGATGCACGGAAAACCCAGCCAGCTGTATGTTATCCATGTCGTCGTTCAGCCACGACTCGGTGAAACACAAGATATTACAGTTTTTAATGTCCCGGTGGCAGGATAGACTTGATCGGAGCTCATCCAGTTTACTATCCAATGATTGCATGTTGGCTAAGAGGACTGATGGTAGAGGCGGATTACCCACTCGCCGTCGGATTCTTACAAGGCAATATAAGTTACAAATAACGCAAAAAAACGCACACAATAGCACAATTGGTTATCAGCCCGTAAAACGGCAGCCATGCTGACTACTGGATAATGGATGCTTCCATTAACAAGTGTTAGAACACATCCAACCACATCAACGATTTGAATTGACGGATGCAGAATTTGTGCCAGGATTAGGGTTGCAAATCTACTGGTTATTTACCAAAATTACTGGAATCTTCAATAATTTAGGAAATTAAAAGAAAATCTATGGCAATGTATCATAACTTTAGTAATTTATATTTGAATAACATTTTAGTACATAGTATTCGTTAGATCTGTGTCCATATTGTCCATGCATTTCTAGTAATATAGACCAAATGGTTCAAGAGAATATAGCCTAATTAATGATAAAAAAGTATCTAATCAACAACGGCAATATTTTCAATTCACTGCAACTCTTCCAACTGTTTACTTTTTTCACAACTGCCACCAGTTTGACGCCAAAACACTCACAACAAATATGTATTGACATAATAAAATAAATAAAAGTTTGTAAAAGAAAACGTTTATCTTTCATGCTGAAAGCCTCATATTTAACACCAAAGGCACGTGTCAAACTCATTCCACGGAGGGCCGAGTGTTAGCGGGTTTTTACTCCCCCCTTATACTTGTGATTGATGAATTAAGGTCACTAATTATTAAGGAACTCTCCTCACCTGGTTGTCTAGGTCTTAGTTGAAAGTAAAAACCAAAAACCCGCAGACACTCGGCCCTCAGTGGAATGAGTTTTACACCCCTGACCAATGGTACTCACTAAATTGATGGTTTATATTTAGGATGTTTGTGATACTCTGAAGTACCCAAAAGGGCCACTAGATGTCTTTTGATAGATTACATATAATCTTTGAAAGATACCAAAATTCTGGTAGTTTACAGATAAACTTCTAACATTTCCAGTAATATACCATCGCTTTGCAACCCTAGCCAGGATATAATCAGTACCACCTGGTGAGGTTAGCATAGTGCTAACGTTTGTCATGTTATCTGATGGGACCAGCTACAATTTTGCATTCTGTCACGTGAAAGTAAATTTACAATTTTTATTGGCTAATACATATTTCTGTGCCGGAGAACCTGTTTAAATTTAAATGGTTGCTTATGTTCGCAAGTATGGACCCAGAGAGGTTAACAGTTTTGATGGAGCAACGAACATGGAGGAAAATGGTTAAAAACAGAGTAAACAACTTAAGGCTCCCATTGGAGAAGATAATTGATAGAAATATTAGCCATGGTCCTTATGGGGGCACTTGAGTGTGAATTGCTAATCAGGAAGGCCTCTTTTCTAATCCCTCTTTGAGTGGCCGGCCTGGAATCAGCACGTCTGGGGAGACTCCCCACTGCTTCGGGCTCTGGAGGTTCCATTCAGGGCCACAGCCCTCCTGTACCATTCCCACAGTCCCCTCACACTGTGCGGCACGAGCGCGCGCACAGACACAGGCATGTACGTGCACACACACACGCGTGCGCGCACGCACACACACGCACACCACAACACGCACACACACACACACACACACACACACACACACACACACACACACACACACACACACACACACACACACACACACACACACACACACACACACACACACACACACACACACACACACACACACACACACACACATCCTGCTCCAGCCAAATTAGATTAGCCCATTCCCTTTCTCCCCAGCAAGGCACTGGCCTTTTCTCGGGTTAGACCTTTATCTTACCCTTTTGTCTCTGTTCCAAAAAAGAGATACAAATTCCCAAACAACTCCCCCTTATGAAGGCACTGGTGTAGAAACGGGGCAGGGAAGGGCAGCCATCTTTAAACCGACCTTAGGTGATTTCATAATATCACTCCCCCATTCGTTCCACTGCTCTAATGATGTGTAGAGCAGTGAGAACAAGGCCAGCTGTGCTGCATGTCAACCTGTTATTTCACAATAGCAAGGAGCCACCTTTTATCACCAACATTGAGGATCTCTTTATACCAGCCCCTCGCTAACGTTGTCTTACTTTAGCTCTGCTTGCTCGTAAATCCTCACATAGATAGAATTCAGCTCATTCTTTACAATCTGTCCACAACGGAGCTGTTTGTGACTGATGAACGTGTACCTCTATACACCTCTGTGATGTGTTCCTTTCCTTGTTCATCAGTTGGGGACACTCACACAAGCAAATATACGTTTGGGTTTTAGAGAGCCTTTCATAGGAAAAGCCTGTTTGCAGCCAAAGCCGTCCCAACAGCAGCAAATTGAGATCAAAGCAAAATTAAAGCTGACTCGTTCAAAGCCAGATAAAAATGTGTGAGCCTGCAGCAATTTTTTCGCTATTGATTTCCTCCTTTGCCTGCAGTCCCTGGGACTGAGCTGACTGTATGTGGGGCTTCGAGACTCCTGTGCTGCCTGGTGCAGAGAGAGAGGAAATGAGTATCGATAAAGACAGACAGCCGTAACGATGAGGACTAGATAGATATCATGCTTGATTGAAATGCCTGTGCTATTTATAAGTGAGATGTATGGCACACATCTTTCCTTCATCTTGTTATAATTGTGTATCGGTTGCAATATGTTGGATGTGTGTCCCTATGGTTAGTGATAGCGCTGTGCCAATGATTCAGGTATTCATTGATCTTCAAACTGTTTTTTTCTTCACATCAGCAAATTGAACCATATTATTTAACCATGGTATTTAACCATATTATTTAGCTATGGTATTTAAATATATTATCTAACCATGGTATTTAACCATATTATTTAACCATGGTATTTAACCATATTATTTAACCATGGTATTTAACCATATTATTTAACCATGGTATTTAACCATATTATTTAACCATGGTATTTAACCATATTATTTAACCATAGTATTCTAAAAAATAGAAATGTATGTATCTGAATGCAATTTGTTTGCCATTGAGATTTGAATAACTGTTCATATGAGTGGACAACCAAATGCATTGGGATAAAGTTGTCTTTTGCTGTTATTAGTTGTGATTTTGTAAAGAAAATAAATAAGGGAACAAAGCTGTTTTCTCGTGTTTTCTTTCCACCGGAGGCATGGCGCTCTCTTTTAAGGAACCACATGTGGAGCCTCTCTTTCTGAAGTTCGTTTAGATTTGAGAGGCCATTTATGTGCTCTTTCCCAGACATTTTCCTTGGCAGTAGTTATGACTGTGCCATGGTACTAAGAAAGAACCCAGCTTGAATGAAACCCTCCCAATGGTGTGCTGTTGCAGATAATTTCATTTTTAGGAAGATGTCAGTTTTAATTCAAAAGAGAACTTGAACTTGATGTTCCAATAATAACACAACACCAAGCAAAAAAGCCTCTGTTATGTGTGAGGCTCAAATCAGGATAATTATGGGTCACTCTGTGCGTTGCTTCGCACTGCGGGTGTGAAGGAAGGGATGAGTGGCGGTGCAGGTGAAGGAATCTAGTGTTCGTTTGAAGTCGGGGGCGGGGTTGACAAGCCTTGCAGTGAAACCTGAACAGGTATGAAGACAAGCCAGAACAATCAGCGTCTAGATTCTAATCATCATCAGCAGAGAACACCTCAGACTCTCTGTTTCCTTTTCCTCAAGCTGTGCCTTTCCACAGGCTCACAGCCAACTGTTTGTCTGTCTGCCTATCTGCAGCACTGAGGTTTGATGTTTGAAAAGTGGTTTTAATACTTTACAGAGCTGAAATAATCGTTCTTATGGGTGCGAAGCATATTAGCTGTAGGCTTACCATGGCCAGTCAAAAATCCAGGAACCACAGTGTGCCTGAATACACTACAATACAGACCTAAACACAGATACTGTAAGCACACACCCGCTACTGCAAAGACATGCACGCACACACGCACAGCCTTTCTTTCTTGCCTTCTCTTGTAAGATATAGCACCTGGGCAAGCTGAAAGGAACATGAATCAAGCAGACGAAAATGCCTTTTAATCTGTTTCAGATATTGTTTCATAGCTGTGAGCAGTCCTACCTAACCTATGAAGCTTTCTCCGTACACAGAAGGATTACTGTATCTTTAGGCATTCCTCAGGCTCAAATATCAAAACAGATCTAAATAACCTGTCACTCTCCTCCCCAGAACGGACTATTTGTGCCTGATGGAGCTTGTGGTACATTTTTTTTTTTAGGGGGGGGGGGATACCCTGCAACAATAGCTATTATCTCAAGACGAAACGGCATTTAAGGCATTTAAACAATTTCCGAATGTTGAGCTGTGCTACAACTTGAGAACTATGATTGTTCTGGGGTTCTGGGGTTTGTCATTTGAAACAAAATCTAAGTGGTAATAAGATACTTGAAGAAACGGGGTTAGATATAAGTTATGGGGGGGGGGGGGTGACAGAAATACTCCACATATTTGAACCTTTGACAATGTGACAGCTGTTGGCAATATCGAAGAGGAATGTTCCGTTGAGCTTGTCATTATTACACTGTCAAATGAGTGCTATTATTACTTGTTTTTTGTTCTGATTATATGCTACAAGAAGTGTTAGGTCCAAGCAAATAGCTTATGATTTTATACTTTGCATTTGTTGTTCAGTTTCTGAACCAGGGCACAGGAAAAGCAGTGACATTTGACATGGTATCAAAAACAATCCTACTGAGAGCTGTTTGAAATGCACGTTTCATACATCCTGTTTGATATGCATGTTTTTATCTCTGAAGTAAGGGTATCTTAGGGGAATGGCTGTTTTCCCTCTGATTAAACAGCATAGGAAACAATATGCACTCCTCTTTCTCTTCCTGTTCTTTCATTTCTCTTCCTTCCTTTATGTTTTGCTGCAGACATGATTATTGCTGCCTCTTGTCACAAAAGTTTGAGGATGTTGATGTGGTGCACACGCTATACACACACAAAATCTTTTGTTGAGGGATTTGAAAGCAATTTTAAGGGTGGTAGCGCTTGTATGAAGTCACTGACTGAGGCAAAGAAAAGAAAATGGGTGCATTGAATGTTTAAATATAATTTGTATGGAACTCGGTGGCTGTGTCTGACTCTCTGTGTCTGAGTGTATATCTATGTGTAAGTCAAATCCAAAAGCATGTCTGAGCTTTGAACATCTTCAGTTTCCCACATGACCTAACTAAACTGTGAAATACTAGCTCATAGTACGTTAGACACAGTTCATGATGAAGAAATGAAGTAGTCTTAGCTGATTATGGGCGTATGATAATATCTAGAGGTCTTATTCCACCAGAGACGATTAATTATTGAATTAATAGTTTGCAAATACATATTTAGAAGTTTTGCCCCTTCGTGTCCTTGAAGCCACTTGGACCCCACTGTTCTTTCTTCTTTATCGCCGTTGATGCCAAACTACAATTGTGTTCGGTTGTACATGTGCCTCACAAGAAGGACTGCAGACTTTCACGTGATTGCATCCAATTATTATTCGGTTTCATCTCTGCTACAGATGTTGAGTAAATCTATGGTTTCAAGCTCCGGAGACGGATAGAGACCAAAAGGAGTAAACACAACTTCTGTTGTCTCCTTTGGGCAGTGTGTCAAGTGCTGTTGGTCCAGGTATGAATAGATTGCTGTCCAGGTCCAGGTATGAATAGATTGAGCAGACTGTTAGCGGTGTAAACAAGGTGACAGCGGGCGGCCCTCTGCAGTTCAAACAGGCCGGCAGGAGTGAGGAGTGAAAGACAACACTAGCCTTGTTTCCTCTGCGAGATGACACAGCCTTGTTGGCAGCTCCCTTCCCCTCTGGCGAGTGACGCCACCGCCCCCTATCCTCCACCCCGCACTACAAAGGACAGGCCATGTTTTCACCACAACCCTCTGCTCTCTGCTCTGTATCTGGGCAAACAACCCCTCTCCCTATGTTCCTCTCTTTCACTTCCTTTCTCCCTCCCTCCCATTCTCTTTTTCACACACACAGAAACACACACACACTCCTTATTCCCCTGTCTTCTATCTCTCACCTCTGTTGGTGGTTTAACATGGTGGAAGGTGTCTCAGGGTCAGGAGGTTTCCATTAACACCTTTTGGTGAGGGCCTTTCATGTTGCACTGCCAGCCACTGTGATCTATTGAGGGAGGCTATTAAAGTGCCACTGTGACAACGTCTAAGCAGACAGGCCCAATAACACCAAGGGGAAGTCCCCAGGGAACAAAAATTCCCAGCTGTAATTGTTATGTTTGCTGTTTGCCTGTGTTTTTTTAAACAAAATGTTGACATTTAACTTCAGACAGGCCTGTGACATGTGGCTTGGGATGCTGGCTCCAGTCAAGGTGTGTAGGACTGCCTTACATTAGGCTCTGTATAATGTAAGACATATGTTGTTGACTTATTTAACCTTTATTTAACTAGGCAAGTCAGTTTAAGAACAAATTCTTATTTACAATGACGGCCTACCCCGGCCAAACCCGGACAACACTTGGCCAATTGTGTTCCACCCTATGGGACTCCCAATCACAGCCTGTTATGATACAGCCTGGAATCGAACCAGGGTCTGTAGTGACACCTCTAGCACTGAGATGCAGTGCCTTAGAACGCTGTGCCACTCGGGAGATTCCCCTTGAACAATGAACATTTCATTTATTACTCATACTTAGTATATCCAGCACACTACTTTTATGAGGTTATCCTGTTAGTTAATAGATGGTTTACCGCACTGTGTTATGGTGTTCAATAAGCCTGTGCTCTGAAAAGTTGTATTCCTTGAAACCAGTGATTCCAGCGCTGTCAGACTATTCATCTGTCTTCATTGGCACCGATTTAGTCAAACCCACAAAACGATTAATTTAATTCTCATTGAATATCCAGGAACATACTTCAATTGATGGGGTCAACAATGAATGCCATCCTGTTTATTTGAACAGATGATATTTATTTTGTTCCCTGGTCTATCCCATGGGAGGAAGCAGAGTCCCTGTTGCAGACGCTGTTCGTCAGAAGTAACAACGGTTCTGGAGAGAGCCAACACACAGAAGAGACTCAAACAAACGGAAATAGAACAATGCCTCTCCCAAGCCTGCGTCTTATTTCATAGGGAACAATGCTCAGTTTGTGGAACTTTTCCGTCCAAATGAAAGACATGGCCTGCTCCTATAGGGCCACACACTTCACACGTTTTGTTGTGATATTTTGGATCTTTTTTTGGTTGAACTGTGAAATTCTCAGGCATATGGACAAAGTATCTCTAAGGAGGACATTGTGATGTGGACAAAACGGTGGTAAAAGCCTATCAGTTAGTTGAAGATGACGTTACAATCTGAAATACATTAGTTTGGCTCCTGAACTCTGGTTGTTTCCATTCAGTTCAACAAGTGAGTGGGAGTAAACAAAAGCTGTTGGGACACTCATACAAAAGTAATTATCTTACCCAAACTCCACATGAGACTTTCATTTCATTACAAGCATATACATTCATCTTCCAGAAGGCATGTCCTAACCGGCCAAACTAAGAGTGGAGGGAACTCTTATCTACTGTCTCTTGGGGTAATTATTTGTTGTTATTATTGTTCTGTATTCATTGTCACTATTTGATCTTCAATGTGTTTTATGGCCACAGATATTGGAAGGGATGTTTTCCCTCAGTAGACCAGTGGTGGAAAAAGTACCCAATTGTCATTTTTTAAAGATACCTTAATGGAAAATTACTGTCACCCAGTAAAAAACTACTTGAGTAAAAGTCTAAAAGTATTTGGTTTTAAATATACTTAAGTATCAAAAGTAAATGTAATTGCTAAAATATACTTAAGTATTGAAAGTAGATCATTTCAAATTCCCTATATTAAACAAACCAGATGGCACCATTTTCTTGTTGTTTTTATTTACGGATAACCAGGGGCACACTCCAACACTCAGCCATAATTTACAAAGAAAGCATTTGTGTTTAGTGAGTCCGCCAGATCAGAGGCAGTAGGGATGTTCTCTTGATAAGTGCGTGAACTGGACCATTTTCCTGTCACGCTAGCCATTTAAAATGTAATGAGTACTCTTCAGTTTCAGGGAAAATGTATGGAGTAAAAAGTACATTATTTTCTTCAGGAATGTAATGAAGTAAAAGTAACATTTGTTAAAAATATAAATAGTAAAGTACAGATACCCCAAAAAACTATTTAAGTAGTAGTTTAATGTATTTTTACTTAAGTACTTTACACCACTGCATCAGACCCATTTCTCTGTGATGTTCCCTGTGGTTTATGGCTCTCACACAATAAACAACAAGGCCTCTGTTCTGTTTCTTACACAAACATAAGAGGACCTAGTAGCTTCTTCTACTTCTTGTACTTTTGTGACCCCGTTGTCTGCAGATCTACCAGATCTACCTCAGCTCCCGTAGCTCCAGCCTGAGGGGCTCCAGTGGCCACCCTGTCTGTCCCTATCCGTCTCTGCCTCTGTAAAGGTTAGTCCATGTGAATGAATCAGCTCTGTGTGTACAGAGCATAGGGAACAAGAAGCACAAAAGCCTTTTGTGGGGGGGTGAGATGGCCCCAGCATAGCTTCTTACCACCAATCAAGAGTGACAAAATAGAGGAGAGAAATCCAAAGGCAGCAGGGGGACTGACCAGGGCTCTTCTGTAATTACAAAATGGTCTTAAAATCCAAATACCAAGCCCTAGCAACCCCAGCCAGGGGACGGACAGAGAGAAAAGAGAAGAAGTGGAGAGAAAAAAAGTCTAGGGGAGTTAAGAAGCGCCACAGAGAGTGACCCTGCATTGACCTCGGCTCCTCAACAATCGTTCCCTGCCAGCTGGAGCCAGGGTTAGGGGGTGAGAGAGAGGGGCCGGTCAGGATCCCCTCCAATTTATGACTGACTACAAGGCCTCTGAAAGAAACCCAATCACCCAGGATTCCTGCACAGCATGGCTCTTGATGGAGATAATAGATAGCCGAAGAGAGTGTGGGACTGAGGCTTTGGGCGGCAATGCTAACAGCTTGGACACAGGGTCTCTGGAACTGAGGGACACTTTACAGAGGGAGGGGTGGTGGGCACTGACTGACTCCATTATCTCTAGCTCTCTGTGTTGTAGCGTGATATCATTACACTACGCCAGGCCTGAGCCACAGCCCCTTTCACCAAGTCCCACACCTCTCTACTGCACTCTTTTTGTCCAACATATTTAAAAACCTAGCTTTACATGCACCAAGCTAATTACTCTCTCTATCTAATTAGTAGAAATTAAATGGTTATTACATTTCAACCTGCTATTAATGTAGAGTGTGAATGAGAGAGGGAGGGTGAGAGGGGGGTATGAAAAGAAAGGGAGAAGGCAGCTGTCTATTTAAAGCGGGGTAAGCCATGCTCGGAGCTACCCTGCTGATACATTAGCATATCTGAATTATCCTGCTCCTGCGCCGCCACCACCACGCTGCAAGGTGGCACATCTGAAGAAGAAGGCCTTTGAATACGCTCACAAGCTGAGGAAGCTCTTATTTTTCAACCCGTTTGAAAATCTGGAGACAACTTGATGTTGGAGCAGCCTATGAAAAGAAAAGAGGAGAGAAAAGGAGAAAGAGAAAGTCTGAGAGAAAGAAAAAAGTTTCACATTTCTTTGAGGAGGACAGAGTTTTACACGCTATTTGAAGCCGGATGCTTAATAATTCACTTGATTCTACAAGCTAGCAGCAAGGCAGTATGGGAACACAGTCATGAGTGATGTGATCCATTATAGCCTGCCCTCAAAGCTGCCACAAACCACCATTGTTTAAAACTTTACAGTTATGACCCTAAACGTTTTTTTTTATCAATAAAAAAAGATTGGAATAGACAAATCAGAACCTTTCTACATGCCTTTCAGACTGTTAAACATTCTACATTTCAAGTAGTGGATTATCCACTCCATTTACGGTGTGCACATGAATACATGATCACCAGTGCATGAAGGTTAAATTGAAGGAATAGTTCAGCTTAGCATGGTACTGTGGATGATGAGAATTTATAATAATGCTATTAAGAGTTATTAGCTCAAACAAACAAATTATTCCCCCCAAAAAATCGAAATTGAACTCTATTCCCCACATCATACCGTAACTCTTTACTACTTCTTCACAATCTATACTGCTCAGTCGTAAGAGTTTTCACTATGTTTTGAATCTGACATGAACTCTCATCACATTTCAGGTCACTAATCCTAGTAGGAAACCACAACAAAGTACCAAATTCCCTCCTCTTACAGCACAGCTGTTTTGATATAGTAAATTCTTTAACAATACATGTGTTCATTTAACACTGTTTTATTTCTACCAGTTTAATTTCACAATATATCTGTAGAGCCTGATCTTATGTGGTAAATGTGTCAGTTTCTTTCTTACAGATTAGCCTTGAAGTTGGTCTCCCCTCAGCCCCAAAGCCCTGTTCTATTGACTGGTTCCAGGGAGAGTATTGATGGCTCCAAAATTTGGGCAAGGGAACACAAAAAGGCTGACCCCCGCTGGGCTCAGCACGACAGCCGAGTCAGCAGGGAGGCTTGCATTTATTAGCCTGGGAGAGGAGCTCCTGCAGAATTAAAGCACATTCACCCATCCATTGATCTCTGTCACGAAAACAATACCCGCCCCTCTCTGGCAGCGAGCTAGGCGCTGCACGGCTCTGAGGTAATGTACTGTAGCAGCCATTGAAAACAAGATGCCTCACACCCTCGGGCTCCAAGTAAACTGTCTGAAAAGTGAGAGGAATGGGATGAGAATAACTAACACATTGGATTATCAATCCACCTGTCCAATTGTGTTTTGCAGTGAATGGTGAATAAAATGTGGAGGGATGTGAATATGGGCCCTTTGTGTGCTTACTAAGAGGAGAGAACAGTCTTTGGTTTTTGCATTGTGACATGTTTTGTGACATGTTGTTTGAATGCTTCCATGCATACTAGTTCCCAGGTTCTGTCTATGGAAGTGGAGTGTGCCTGTGGATGATATCCTTGACATGACTGGCTGTACTGGCTGTGTCTAACCTTCTGTACGGCTTAAGGCCTGCATGGGCTGTAAGATTTTAGCCGTCTTATGCCATGATTTTGCCATCCCAGACAACATTTCCACGTCGTGAGCAAATTCTTAGGTCGTTAACGACTGTCGGACGTCTTGGCTCGTTTAGTGTGACAGGGTCTAGGTCTGCCGATTAAGTAACACTACGCGCGGTCTTAGGCGCCGACAAAGTTCTTTCAGTGTCAGAAATGTTGAGCCTTTATGTGGCTGGTGTAACGAACCAATCCTGTTGCATTTGTTATTCAAAATGTGACTATAAAACTCATACAGCAGCTACAGAAAGTATTCACACCCCTTGACTTTTTCCACATTTTGTTGTGTTACAGCTTGCATTTGAAATGGATTCAAATTAGATTTTTTGGTCGCTGGCCGACACAATACCCCATAATGTGAAAGTACAATTATGTTTTTAGAATGTTTACAAATGAATAAAAAATTAAAAGCTGAAATGTCTTGAGTCAATAAGTATTCAACCTCTTTCTTATGACAAACCTAAATAAGTTCAGGAGTAGTCACAAAATAAGTTGCTTGGACTTAGTAATAGTGCTTAACATTATTTTTGAATTGCTACCTCATCCCTGTACCCCGCACATACAATTATCTGTAAGGTCCCTCAGTCGAGCAGTGAATTTCTAACACAGGATCAACCACAAAGACCAGGGAGGTTTATTTTACCTTTATTTTACTAGTCAAGTCAGTAAAGAACAAATTCTTATTTACAATGACAGCCTACCCCGGCCTAACCCGGACAACGCTGGGCCAATTGTGCGGGCCTATGGGACTCCCAATCACGGCCGGATGTGATACAGCCTGGAATCAAACCAGGGACTGTAGCAACGCCTCTTGCACTGACATGCAGTGCCTTAGACTGCTGCACCACTAGGGAGCCCAAACAACTGCACCTTCAGTTCTCATTTACAACTGCGACCTGGCCAAGATAAAGCAAAGCAGTGCAACACAAACAACAACACAGAGTTACACATGGAATAAACAAACATTACAGTCAATAATACAGTAGAAAAAGTCTATATACAGCGTGTGCAAATGACATAGGATAACGGAGGTAAGGCAATAAATAGGCCATAGTGGCGAAGTAATCACAATATAGCAATTAAACACTGGAGTGATAGATGTGCAGAAGATGAGTGTACAAGTAGAGATACTGGGGTGCAAAGAAGCAAAATAAATAAAATAGATAACAGTATGGGGATGAGGTAGTTGGATGGGCTAATTACAGGTGGGCTATGTACCAACAATGCAGTTTTAAAGTAAATAAAAATGTAAGAGATAAAAGTAACAAATAATTAAACAGCAGCTACCTTCAAGTTCCTTGGCGTCCACATCACCAACAAACTAACATGGTCCAAGCATACCAAGACAGTCATGAAGAGGGCACGACAAAATCTATTCCCCCTCAGGAGACTGAAAAGATTTGGCATGGGTCCTCAGATCCTCAAAAGGTTTTACAGCTGCACCATCGAGAGCATCCTGGCGGGTTGCATCACTGCCTGGTATGGCAACTGTTCGGCCTCCGACCGCAAGGCACTACAAAGGGTAGTGTGAATGGCCCAGACCATCACCGGGGCCAAGCTTCCTGCCTTCCAGGACCTCTATATCAGGCGGTGTCAGAGGAAGGCCCTAAAAATTATCAAAGACTCCAGCAACCCTAGTGGACTGTTCTCTCTGCTACCGCACGGCAAGCGGTACCGGAGCGCCAAGTCTAGGTCCAAGAGGCTTCTAAACAGCTTCTACCCCCAAGCTATAAGACTCCGGAACAACTAATCAAATGGATACCCAGACTATTTGCATTGCCCCCCCTTCTACGTTGCTGCTACTCTCTGTTATTATCTATGCATAGTCACGTTAATAACTCTACTTACATGTACATATTACTTAAATTACCTCGACACTGGTGCCCCCGCACATTGACTCTGTACCGATACTTCCTGTATATAGCCTCACTATTGTTATTTTACTGCTGCTCTTTAATTATTTGTTACTTTTATCTCTTTTATTTTTGGGGTATTTTCTTAAAACTGCATTGTTCGTTAAGGGCTTGTAAGTATTTCACTGTAAGGTCTACTACACATGTTGTATTCGGCACAAATACGACATGTGACAAATACGACATGTGACAAATACGATTTTTTTTATTTGACATTTTTATTTTTATTTAACCTTTATTTAACTTGGCAAGTCAGTTAAGAACAAACTATTATTTACAATGACGGCCTACACCGGCCAAACCTGGGCGACGCTGGGCCAATTGTGTGCCGCCCTATGGGACTCCCAATCACGGCCGGTTGTGATACAGCCTGAATATCCCTTTGAGCATGGTGAAGTTATTAATTGCACTTTGGATGGTGTATCAATACAC
Organism: Salvelinus fontinalis; assembly: GCF_029448725.1. NCBI lineage: Eukaryota > Metazoa > Chordata > Actinopteri > Salmoniformes > Salmonidae > Salvelinus > Salvelinus fontinalis. The sequence goes on from NC_074692.1 coordinate 13,820,585, forward strand.
CCAGTCACTACACAGATACAGGCGTCTGTCACGATCGTGTGGCGGATTGACGGACCAAAACGCAGCAGTTGGAAAATAAGCCATCTTCTTTTATTTTAAAAAGATGACGAAAAATAAACACGACACGAAACACTTTAACAAAACGAACAAAACAACAAACGACCGTGAAGCTAAATAACGTTGTGCACTTACACACACTGGCTACAAACGTTCTGACATAGACAATTACCCACAACCAATGAGAGCCTATGGCTACCCTAAATAAGGCTCCCAATCAGAGACAACCGAAATCAGCTGTCTCTAATTGGGAACTCATTCAGGTAACCATAGACTCTCCTAGACAACTAAACATACATAGACAACGCTAGACACCTGAACTCCACACAAACCCATATACTACACAACAACCCCTTTACCATAAAAAACACCCAAAACCAACAAAACACAAACATTCCCCATGTCACACCCTGACCTAACTAAAATAATAAAGAAAACAAAGAATACTAAGGCCAGGGCGTGACAGCGTCCTTCATACTCAGTAGTCAGAGAGGAAGGAAACCGCTCAGGGATTTCCCCATGAGGCCAATAGTGACTTTAAAGCAGTTACAGAATTTAACAGCTGTCATAGGAGAAAAATGAGGATGGATCAACAACATTGTAGTTAATCCACAATACTAACTTAATTGACAGAGTGAAAAGAATGAAGCCTGTACAGAATAAAAATACTCTAAAACAAGCATCCTTTTTACACTAAATTAATACTGCAAAAAATGTGTCAAAGCAATTCACATTTTGTTATGTTTGGGCCAAATCCAATACTACATATTACTGAGTATGACTCTCCATATTTCCAAGCATAGTGGTAGCTGCATCATGTTACAGGTATGTTTGTAATCGTTAAGGACTTGGGGAGTTTTTCAGGATAAATAAGAAATGGAATTTAGCTAAGCACAGGAAAAATCGGGTTCAGTATGCTTTCCACCAGACACTGGGAGATGAATTCACCTTTCAGCAGGACACTAACCTAAAACACAAGGCCAAATCTACACTGGAGTTGCTAAGTAAGAAGACAGTTAATGGAAAGACTCAGCTGTAATCGCTTCCAAAGGTGCTTCTACAAAGTTTTGACTCAGGGATGTGAATACTTATGTAAATGAGATATTTAAATTTGCAAAAATTTCTAAAAACATGTTTTCACTTTGTCATTATGGGGTATTGTGTGTAGATTTATTTTTAAATCCATTTTGAATTCAGGCTGTAACACAACACAATTGTGAATAATTCAAGGGGTATGAATACTTTACAGAGACTTTACAGTTTACATTCAAAACCTCAACATGTAGCCTGCGAACAGTATGTGTACATCTATCTATCAGTTACACATACCGTACATATACCCAAAAAGTAGGTCACATGGGGGAGAGGTGTTGCTTTTGTTTTTTGAAACCAGGTTTGCTGTTCAGTTGTGCTATATGAGATGAAAGGGAGTCCCATGCAATCATGGCTCTGTGTAATATTGCATTTTCCCTTGAATTTGTTCTGGACCTGGGGACTGTGAAAAGACTCCTGGTGGCATGTTTGGTTGGGTGAGTGTGGTGTCAGTGCTGTGTGTAAGTTGACTGTGCAAACAATTTGGAATTTCCAACACCTGGGGACGTGAAAGACCCCTGGTGGCATGTCTGGTGGGGTAAGTATGTGTGTCAGTGCTGTGTGTAAGTTGACTACGCAAACAATTTGGAATTTCCAACACAATGTTTCTTATAAAAACAAGAAGCGATGCAGCCAGTCTTTCCTCAACTTTTAGCCAAGAGAGACTGGCATGCATAGTATTGATATTAGCCCTCTGATTACAATGAAGAGCAAGATGTGCCACTCTGTTTGTGTCCAGCTGCAGTTTAACTAGGTCCTTCTTTGTAGCACTTGACCATATGACTGGACAATAATCAAGATAAGATAAAACTAAAGCCTGAAGGACTTGCTTTGTGGAGTGTGATGTCAAAAAGGCAGAGCATCACTTTATCACAGACAGATCTCTCCCAATCTTTACAACCTTTGAATCAATATGTTTAGACCATGACAGTTTACGATCTAAGGTAACATCAGGTAATTTAGTCTCCTCAACTGGATCAACAGCCACACAGTTACTGGCCACCTATTCTAAAACCAACTGCAACTCTGTTTAGCTGTGGTTGCTGTGGTTGCTGATGCATATAGAGTTGAATCATCAGCATACATGGACACACAGGCTTTGTTTAATGCCAATGGCAGGTCATTGGTAAAAATTGAAAAGAGTGCAGGGTCAATAGAGATGCCCTGCGGTACACCACACTTTACATGTTTAACATTAGAGAAGCTTCCATTAAAGAAAACCCTCTGTGTTCTATTCGATAGATAGCCCTGAATCCACAATATGGCGGAGGTTGAAAAGCCATAACACATACTGTAAGTTTGTTCAACATCAGCTTATGGTCAATAACATCAAAGGCTGCACTAAAATCTAACAGAACAGCTCCCACAGTCTTCTTATTAAACATTTCTTTTAACCAATCATCAGTCATTTGTGTGAGTGCAGTACATGTTGATTGTCTTTCTCTATAAGCGTGATGAAAGTCACACAATTTTTTCCCAACAGTTTGTTAAGATCTGGCAGCAAGCTGATAGGTCGGCTGCTAGAACCAGTAAAGTCCACTTTACCATTCTTGGGTAGCGGAATTACTTCCCTCCAGGCCTGAGACAAACACTTTCCTCTAGTCTCAGATTAAAGATATGACAGATAGGAGTGGCTATAGAGTCAGCTACCATACTCAGTAGGTTTCCATCTGTTTTCAATGCCAGGAGGTTTGTCATTATTGATAGATAACGATACTTTTTCCACCTCTCCCACACTAACTTTACAAAATTCAAACTTACAATGCTTTTCTTTCATTATTAGTTTTTTTTATGCATGAATACAATGGCTCACTGTTCATTGTTGGCCACTTTGCTAATGAAGTAATCGTTCAAATAATTGGCAACATCAAATGGTTTGGATAAAAGATGGAGTTGAATTTGTCTTTCTGCCCATAATTTCATTTAAAGTACTCCAATGTTTTTTCCATCATTGATCTTGGCTATCTTTGATCTTGGAGAGGTGGAGGAGGGCGGTACCATGTCAGCCTGGCCACACACCCACTGTGTGCTCTTACCTGTTCTCCCCTGAAGGGTGATCTTACATGGGGTACAGGCTCCAAGGCCATTGGCATCTCACTGTTTACTAATCCACTGATAGGGGCCCTCATCACCTCCTAAAATACATGACAGGCTACTCCCATGTTCCCCTGTCTGAGAGGGGTCTATCTTACACAGGGGAGTTGGTACTGCAGAAGTTAGTGATGCAGAGAGTGGGTGTTGTCCATGGAGTAGGGGGTTGATCAGGACTTTTGTTTCACTGTCCAGGCAGCTCCAGGCCCAGAGCTGAGCTGAGGCTGAGTGTCAAGTAAAGAGACAGAGAGCCTCTCACTCCACACACAGTTGAAAGGAGCAGTGCATCTCATTATGCCAACTATAGCTCCTTTTGTCAGGAGGGTTTTGATCTGCAGAGGGCCGGGCTCAGCGAGACAGTGTGGCCCGATATGGGGGCTGCCACGTTTCAAGTGACAATGGTGATGAGGCCTTTCATATTTACAAAAACATTTAACTCATAGGATGGCCTTGATTGGCAAACTTTTTTGATCACTTAGTAAATGGCATGAACTAATCACCGCTTGCAGCCGCCCTGTTTGTCAACCCTATCGCAGCCCCAGGAGAGTTTGGGGAAAAAACACTGCTTTGCATGCACTATTTGGACCTCAAACACGGAACTTCCTTTAATCTATTCTCTCTCAAAAAGCCATTCAAACATCTTAAATAAATGATTCTCTTAGCATTCAAATCAAAGGGCAACACCGTCTGTTGCGTCAAAACAGAACACTCAAAACATGAGCACAATGGCAGCTCTTCCTTTAAAGACCTCCAGGCCTCAAGAGGGCAGATAACCCAAAAAACACGGGTGGACCTAAAAAATTGAGCCAGGATTTCTGGAGGGACTACTTTTACATGCGCACCTGTCAGATAAGCATGGGTATAAAATGTTTGGTCCTCAACATACACACAGCTCATTGTTCAACCCTAAAGACGCAACTGGTATGTAATGTTTGGAATTATTTATTATGTTGCATCCAGTGCTTAGCACAATTTACATGTTTAACTCTGGTAGGAGTGTTGACTTTTGGTGTGGATATTTTCTGACCTCAGAAGTAATTGCTAGAAGTGCTAGATTAAATTGTTTAAACGTTTACTTTATTCAAAGCCATGCTTTGTTGCTGTGTCATGCATTGTTTAGTGTAAAATAATGCATGTTTATTCTCTGTTTGTTTAAGGTTATCAACCTATTCCTAGTGCTATTCCTAGTGCTATTCCTAGTGCTAGTGCTATTCCTAGTGCTAGTGCTATTCCTAGTGCTAGTGCTATTCCTATTGCTATTGCTATTCCTATTCCCTATTCCTCTGTGATTCAACTACTCTATTCAACAAATCAACTATTTCAACATATTCAACAAATGGCATCAAAACCATAATAAAACACTGGAAAGGAATTGAGTTGTCCCTTTGCATCCTTCACGGGTTGAGCAAGCCGTTTTCAAGTTTGGGCAGAGCTGAAAATAATTATAACACCTAGACAACTTGACAGTTGATAACCAGCGTGGCAGTGAAGACAAAAGGATTAACGGCCTGAAGTCAGGAAAGCTGTCGTCGCAGAGAGGAGTATTGGCTTACATCTCAAAATGGCGGAGGAAACTCTTGGGAAAACAGTGAAGGAGCTGAAGCAAGAAAGAACTTTGGCTAAGAGTGCTTTTACCAAGCAAGCAAACTTCCTTAGCAGAGGTGCAAAACACATGACTAAGAGCGAACTGCGAGAGGAGTTCAAGAAGCTCACGTCGGAGGCAAGGAAGGTCAGTGAGACAAATGATGAATACAGGGCTGGACTTCTGGCAGACATTGAAGCTGAAACCGATGAGGGTGAAGAAGCTGACCTGAGCAAGCAGCAGCAGACTGAACTTGAGAAGACATTCCAAGAATGCGAAGTACGATTGGATGAGGTCAGGGGGATGATCCAGTCCAACCTATGGCCTAGATACGGGGAGGATGAGGTGGAGTCTGCAATCAAAGAAGCTGAGACCGCCTGTGATGGGGTTGCTCAAATACCTGTTATGGCTGTAAATAGAGATGGCTTCGAGCTACGGTGGGATGGTGCGAAGGCACAAGTCCAAGATGCAATCACAAGCCTAGCAGAGTGGGAGATGTGGATTCCAGTAGCGGAAAAAGAACGGCTGGAAGCCAGAGTAAAGAATCTGAGAGCATTCAGAAACAACCTTGAAGCAAGGAGGGCAGGATTTCTCACAGCGCAAAGAATTGCAGAAGAGGATAAAGACAGAGGGAAAGTGCTGCAGATGCCCATGCCAGCTCCACATCCGACACTGAGAATAAAACCAACCTGTTTACCCAGGTTCAGTGGGTATAAAAGGAATTTCCATCGATGGAGGAGAGACTGGGAGAGTCTACAGAAGCAGGGGGAACCAACAGGCTCAGTCGAAGTAAAGAAGATCCAACTCATTGACAGTGTAGATGAGAGAATGTGCAGAGACCTCCGTTTGTCTACTTACAATACTGCTGAGGACATGTTCAGGGTGCTTGAGAACAGGTATGGAAACAAGTCTACAATTGCCTTGGAGATAATTGAGGATCTGGAGAAAATTCCTGCTTTAAGAGCAAATCAGCCAAGGAAAGTTATCGACATGATCCAAACTATAGAGAAGGCACTGGATGATCTCACAGAGCTTGGAGGCACAGGAGCCATCAACAACCCTCTAGTGATTAGATCCATAGAAAGCAAGTTACCTGACAACATCAAGCGGGATTGGCTTGTCTTCATGGTTAACCCGAGGAATAATGTCACGCCGGACAATCACTTTGAAAACCTTCTTAAATTCCTGAAAACACAGGAGGAAATTCTTGAAAAATTAGAGCAGCTGGGAGGGAGTGAAAAGCCAGAAAATAAATATGCTTGTGTGGAGAGAAGATATGCGTCCACACGTTCCACAAGGAAAGGCGGCTGTGTTGTCTGTGGAGATGAAAAGCATAGAGAAAAGATCTTCTTTTGCAAGCGTTTCAAAGAACTGAAGCCGGTGGAAAAGTTGGATGCTGTAGAAAAGCTGGGGGCCTGCAAGAGGTGCTTGGTCTGTCATGGAGAAGATGATGAATGCAAAGACACTTACCTGTGCAGGAAAAGAGACTGTAAGAAAGACCATCATTTCTTTCTTTGTCTGAAGGGAGATTTCAAGAGAAGTGTCTCAGACAGAAGACAATCCAATGTGAGAAGGTATACGCTTACAGAGGAGCAGGAGGAATTGGTATCTAAGCTCTCCCCAGAGATGGCAGAGAAATTCAAGAAAGCATTCACCAACGCCACTGCGAAAACAAACTGTGTCAAAAATAATCAGCTGGGAGTGACTGAGTCAAGTGCAGTAGAAGAATTGCCAGTTATTCTAATGCTGCTCAAGGTAACTGCCAATGCAGGACAAAGAATTGGAACCCTGATCGACTTGGCATCGGACACAAACTACATCACTCACAGAGCTGCCAGAAGATTAAATCTTCGAAGTGAAAACATCACTTTAGTCGTTCATGGAGTCGGAGGAATGGCCATGAAGGTTAGAACCAGAAGATATCTCCTCAGAGTGAGGGTCAAAACGCCCATAGGCACGGAAAGAGCTCATGAGCTTATCTGCTATGGTTTGAATGAAATTGCCAACGTCCACAGAGTCATCAAACCTGAGCAACTCAAGAAGTTCTTCCCAGAAGTCAATCTAGGAGATCTGAGTAGACCAGAGAGTATTGAGCTACTGATAAGCCACCGCGAAGGAAGACTTGCTCCGCAAAGAGTGAAGGTGATTGGAGACCTTGTCTTGTGGGAAGGCCCGCTAGGAAAGACTGTTGGTGGAGCACATCCAGATCTGTTTGAAGAAGTGGATATAGCCGCACACAGGTCTGAAACACACTTTGCTCGATCCATGAAAGCAACTGCTGTCAAGTATCAAGAGATAGCTAAGCTGTTCACAGCTGAAACCAAAGGAACAGTTGCTCACAGAGAGTTCTTGGATTGGTGGAAGTGGGACAGCATTGGAGCAGCTTGCGACCCAAAGTGTGGAGGATGCCGGTGCGGCAACTGTCAACCAGGAGGCAAAGAAATGACTCTGAGTGAGGAAAGAGAGCTGGAGATCATAAGGAAAGGCCTCACCTACATCAAAGCAGATGCTCACAGTGATGAACCCCACTGGGACACAAAATACCCCTGGATTCAAGATCCAAGTTCCCTTCCTGACAACAGGAGTGGGGTGGAAGCCACCTTCTTGAGAACAGAAAAGCAACTCAAAAAAGAGCCAGAGTGGAGAATAGCATACACAGCTCAAGTCCATGAAATGGTCGAGAGAAGAGCAGCGAAGAAACTCACCAAAGAGCTCATTGCCAGCTGGAAGGGGCCAGTATGGTATGTCAGCCACTTGGTGGCAGCAAACCCGCACTCTCTCACAACACCTGTGAGACTGGTATGGAACAGCAGCCAGAAGTTTAGAGGGGTCAGCATGAATGACCTTCTGCTGAAAGGGCCTGATGTCCTCAATCCCATCCGAGCAGTACTACTCAGGTTCAGGAGAGGCGTCAATGCTGTCCTCGGCGACATTAAGAAAATGTACAATTCTGTGTGGTTGGAAGACCTGGAGATGCACCTCCACAGATTTCTCTGGAGAGACACTGAGGAGGAAGAGATTGAAGAGTATGCGATCACCAGAGTCAACATTGGCGATCGACCAGCAGGGTGCATTGCGCAATTGGCTATGAGGGAGACAAGCAAACTGCCCATGTTTGCTCACCTGGAGGAGGAACGTAGGATCCTTGAAGAGGATACCTATGTCGATGACATCCTGACTTCCCATAATGACTTGCAAAAGCTGGACCAGAACACCAAAAGTGTTGAAGAGATCCTGAAGGCAGGCGGCTTCGTCCTCAAGCCCTGGGTCCGGTCAGATCAAAGTGGGAGGCAGGAGATCGTACCAGAAGAACAAGGAGCGCAGTCAAGCACAGCACTCATTCTCCCAAACCAAATGAGGGAAGGAGACAATAAGGCCCTTGGAGTTGGATACCTTGTTGAGGAGGATAGACTGTACCTCATGACTTCAATCAATTTCTCAAAGAGGAAAGGGAAAATGAGAGTCGGCCAAAATCTCCTTGATGAAGAGGTGAGAGGGAAAACTCCAAACCCACTGACGAGAAGAGAACTGCTGAGCCAGGTAGCTAGCCTGTATGACCCAATAGGCCTCGTCACACCTGCCAAACAAAAGGGCGCCATTCTTGTCAGAAAGGCGTTTCAGGAAGCTGGAGGCAAAACTCTGAACCGAGACACTTGGGACAAACCTTTGTCTGAAAATTTGAGGGAAGAAGCCATCCAATTCTTTGAGGAATACACACGTCTTGGCCAAATCACCTTTCACAGAAGCCTCACACCAGCCAACTGGATTGGAAAACCATGGGGAATAACATTCTCTGATGGAAGTGACAAGAGCTATGGAGCCGTAGTGTACTTAAGATGGGAGACCCAGCAAGGCATCAAAGTCAGACTGGTTGAATCCAAAGCAAAGCTCACACCATTGGACCAAAAGGGAGAACCAGTAAAAGCTGAAATCTGCGGTGCTGTCTATGCAGCACGACTTCGGAAGTACGTTGAAAAGCACAGTCGAATAGAAATTGAACGATGGCTCCATCTACTGGACAGTCAAACTGTGTTGGGAGCAATCCAGAGAGACAGCTATGGATATCAAACTTTCTTTGCAAATAGAGTTGGAGAGATCCAGAAATCCACATCCATAGAAGACTGGTGGTGGATCCCAGGAAGCCTGAACAGTGCTGACATCATAACAAGAGGGGCAGCCCCAGAAGACCTCCAGGAATATTCCATGTGGCAGGATGGACCAGCATTCCTAAGGAAACCTGTGAAAGAGTGGCCACATAAGTCAGCCAAAGAAATCGCTGCGTATGCCAAGGAAGGTATAAACAAACTTCGAAGGAAAGCTTTCTCGGCAGCACTGACCAGAGCGCAGGTCAAGAGAAACCAGAGTGATGCACAGCAAAATAACCCAGATGAACCCAAGACTCGGATCCGAAGATCACCAGCCGGCTCTGCGGTAACAAAACTGATTGACATCAGGAAATTCAGCAATCTGACCAGGCTGATCCGAGTCATTGCCTGGGTTTGGAGAGCCGCAACGAGATGGAAAGAAATGTTAACCAAGAATTCAGCCTCAGATAAACCAAAGTGGGAGGACGCTCTTTCAACAAACTGGAGGTACAGAGCCAAACAAGCTGTACTCACTGTCGGGGAGTGTGAGGATGCACTAAGAGACTTGTTCCTTGCAGCTCAAGAAGGTATAACCTTTCAAGATACCACTCTCAACAGACTCGCTGTTTACAGAGATAAAGAGACTGGGCTCTTAGTTTGTGGAGGAAGGTTCCAGATCTTTGATGAGGAGGAAACTGCCGTACCAATTCTACCATATGAGGCATGGATATCCACTCTCCTAGCTCAAGAGGCCCATGGTGCAAATCATGAAGAAATAGCAGGCACACTCCTCCGGATGAGGAAGAAAGCCTGGGTGATAAAAGGCCGGAAGCTGGCTAAAAAGAGAGTTGACAATTGTGTGGTGTGCAGAAAGGCCAGGGCCAGAAAGTGCCAACAGATCATGAGTGACCTTCCATCCGAGCGGATAACACCAGCCAGACCATTTGAGTACACAACAGTGGACTTATTTGGACCGTATGAAGTCAAGGACGAGGTGAAAAAGAAAACCAAGCTCAAGGTGTGGGGTATTGTCTTCTGTTGCATGGTATCCAGAGCTATACACACAGATGTTGTCAGTGACCAGTCGACGGAAGGCTTCCTACTGGCTTACCAAAGATTCACGGCACTGAGAGGGCACCCAAAGAAATTGTGGTCAGATCCTGGAAAGAACTTTGTGGGTGCCAGACCTGCCCTCAAAGAACTCTACATCTTCTTGGATCAACTAGATAAATCTGAGCTTGAAAATGAAGCTTCCAAGCATGGGACAGAATGGAGCTGGAAAATCCACCCAGCAGACTCCCCTCACAGGAATGGAGCTGCAGAAGCAGCTGTTCGTACTGTGAAGCGGGCTTTGCACAACCTGGGAGGAGAAGGACTCTTCACATGGACTGAGTTTCAAACATTTCTCTACACGGCTGCTAACCTTGAAAATGAGAGGCCCATAGATGCAAGAACTCAAAGCCGGGAGGACTGCATAGAATACATCAGCCCAAATTCCTTTCTGCTTGGACGGATTGGACCCAGAGGAGATCTTGGATGCTTTGATTTTGAAAGGTACCCATACAAAAGATTGAGAGCTATCCAAACAGAAGTTGACCGGTTCTGGAGGAAGTAGAGTCAGTTAGCTGGGCCCAATCTATTCGTGAGGAGTAAATGGCACACAACACATAGGAATGTGGCTGTTGGAGATGTTGTCTGGCTGGCTGACCAAAATGCCTGGAGGGGTCACTACAAACTAGCCAGAGTCATCAGTGTCAACATTGACAAGAAGGGCATCGTCAGAGATGTGCATGTCAGAACTTTTCCCAGCTACCCAGTCCCAACTGTGAAGCCTGCTCAAGAGAAGTCAAAGACACTCTCAACTAAAATACCTGCTACAGTTCTTCATAGGGATGTCAGACGCATCATTGTTATACTTCCTGTTGAAGAAGGAAGAGCCTGATAGCTGAAATCGAACATGCCCCAACACAGAGGTTCGTGTGACCTCCTTAGGTTCAAGAACCAGGAGGTCAAGTGGGAGGTGTTGCGTCAAAACAGAACACTCAAAACATGAGCACAATGGCAGCTCTTCCTTTAAAGACCTCCAGGCCTCAAGAGGGCAGATAACCCAAAAAACACGGGTGGACCTAAAAAATTGAGCCAGGATTTCTGGAGGGACTACTTTTACATGCGCACCTGTCAGATAAGCATGGGTATAAAATGTTTGGTCCTCAACATACACACAGCTCATTGTTCAACCCTAAAGACGCAACTGGTATGTAATGTTTGGAATTATTTATTATGTTGCATCCAGTGCTTAGCACAATTTACATGTTTAACTCTGGTAGGAGTGTTGACTTTTGGTGTGGATATTTTCTGACCTCAGAAGTAATTGCTAGAAGTGCTAGATTAAATTGTTTAAACGTTTACTTTATTCAAAGCCATGCTTTGTTGCTGTGTCATGCATTGTTTAGTGTAAAATAATGCATGTTTATTCTCTGTTTGTTTAAGGTTATCAACCTATTCCTAGTGCTATTCCTAGTGCTATTCCTAGTGCTAGTGCTATTCCTAGTGCTAGTGCTATTCCTAGTGCTAGTGCTATTCCTATTGCTATTGCTATTCCTATTCCCTATTCCTCTGTGATTCAACTACTCTATTCAACAAATCAACTATTTCAACATATTCAACAAATGGCATCAAAACCATAATAAAACACTGGAAAGGAATTGAGTTGTCCCTTTGCATCCTTCACGGGTTGAGCAAGCCGTTTTCAAGTTTGGGCAGAGCTGAAAATAATTATAACACCTAGACAACTTGACACCGTCACTCCTAGAGCTGTGTGAGAACAACTTTTTGATGGACAAATACAGATGCACTTACTTTATGGATAGCACGTACCACACATCTTCTGATTGTTTTTAGATAAATGACTCAGTAGCCAGAAAGGCTCCCAAACCACCACAGGCAACACCACTTTATTCACATCATCTGTAGAGAATATAGTTCAATATGTTTCAATTCTTTTTAAATGACAAGAGGTATAATAAAACAAACTGCTTAAGATAAATAAATGCCATGTTTGAGAGCTTCACACAAATAGAGATTTGATAGTTTAAGGTCACCAGTGTATTGATCACGAGCAATGAGAGTCAGGTTGCAGGTTATGTCTAGTATTTTTTTTCTCATCAGGAAAAACTCCTGAAGGAAACAAGTTTAAAACTGTGTCAACCTCTCGACAGACTTGCCTGACAAAGGAAGAAACATTTGAGTGAAACACTTATTGACTTGTACAGTTGAAACAGTGCTAGGAGGGTCATGGTTAAGTCAAGGGCCTTTCCTGTATAACATTTACAAGGTTTCTTTCATGGACAAAGAGAACAAGTTCTGTTGTGAAAGAGAAAGGGAGAGAAAGTGTGTGTGTGTGTGTGCGTGCGTGTATGTGTGTGAGAGAGAGACAGAGAACAAGAGAATGGGCTTATCTTTGTTCAAATAGTGCATGACAGGAAACACAAAGGGTATAAAAGAGTGTAGACACAAAACCAGGTACAGCATAATGACAAGGTCAAGTGTGGACTCAATGCCCCAATTCAGCCGGTGCTAGATAAGGCCCTACCTGCTGACAAGGTGTGTGCAACAGAGGGGAACGGGAGGTCAGGTACTGCTCTGAGGATGGATTCCGTCTTTACACACCCCCTCTGGAGTCCACTGTTCTGTTAGACTGAGACCCTGCTCTGTTTATGAAGAAATTGGCTCTCTCACTCCCCCTTGAGGACCAACTATAAAACATTATTTCCCTTTCAACTACAGTGCATGAGAACAAAGCAGAACTTAGCCAAGAAAAGTAAATGGGAGGGGTCCAATTCCATCTGATCCACCTGAGAAGCTGCACAGCTTAAATAACAACTCCAGATTATTATCATAGCTAAATACGTAGGTGAATGAATGAATATGAAATGAACATGGAAGTTGGTAAGTCTGATGCCAGCTAGTGACATCTATAAGTCCCATAATGCTCTTTACTAGACCAGTGTTGTATAATGGTTCTGGGAAGCTTGGGAAACTACCCAGCTAGTGATAGTGAAGTATTGTACATGGCACGTTGCCAATGTGCATTTATCTACTAGTTCCTGCAGCAAGTCTTACAATGACTTCTTGATTAAAATGCATTATTGAATATCTATGTTATGTTGCAGCCCTTCCTACAGATCATTTTGGCAAAGATTGGCACATGAAAGTCAAAAACCTTATAAGAACCTCCTATTAAAGCATAGGGTGAGGGTTCATAAGGACGTGGCAGGCTGATAGAGGTCCAATGTGATAAATCAGTCACGACATGAGCGAAAATGTCTAGGCTCAAAACAAGATGATACATCTTTAGAGGACTTGAGGAGGGAGATGTGAGATGAGGTGTTTGAATCCAGATAGGACTGATCCTAATCTTGACCCTGATGCTGAGCCTGGATAAAGGGATAAAAGGTTGAAGTGAGCTGGGAGGTGAACCGGAGGCCTTGCATGAGGGAGGCCTTGTTGGGGTCTGCTGGGAGGTGGGTTGGGCTGGTTGGGGGATTTCTAAACAGGCAGCATTTTGACCAGATCAAACTCAGGAGTTCTGAGGGGCCGAGGCGAGGACTAGCTTGGCTTGATCTGATAGAGCTGGGCTGAGCACAGTGTGCGCATGGGAAGGAGGAGCTCTGAGTGTGTGTTTTTTTAAGCAGACAGCAGGTTTCATTTTTTTTAAATAATCATGAAGAGAGATTCAAAAGTGCAAACCTTCCACCACTGAGAATAGGGCTTTAAACTAGACAAAGGCTGTCCAATTCCAGGAGGCATCTGTAACGGCGTTCCTCTCTCTCTTCATAAGAAGAGGTGGAGTAGTGATCGAGCCAAGGCGCAGCGGGTTGTGAATACATGATGATTTATTAAATAAACAAAACAGACAAAGACGAAAACGAACTATACTTGATATAACTAACAAAATAACAAAACGATGTAGACAGACCTGAACAAACAAACTTACAAATACACGAAGCACGCTGACACAGGAACAGACTACATAAACGCACGAACAAACCGAAACATTCCCGTATGGTGTAACATCGACACAGACACAGGAGACAATCACCCACAAACAAACAGTGAGAACACCCTACCTAAATATGACTCTTAATTAGAGGAGAACGCAAAACACCTGCCTCTAATTAAGAGCCATACCAGGCAACCAAAACCAACATAGAAACAGATAACATAGACTGCCCACCCAAAACACATGCCCTGACCTAAACACATACAAAAACAACATAAAACAGGTCAGGACCGTTACAGAACCCCCCCCTCAAGGTGCGAACGCCGGGCGCACCAGCACAAAGTCCAGGGGAGGGTCTGGGTGGGCAGTTGACCACGGTGGTGGCTCCGGCTCTGGACGCTGTCCCCACATCACCATAGTCACTCCCCGTTTCTGTCTTCCCCTCCCAATGACCACCCTAAAACTCACATCCCCTAAATAAACGGCCAGCACCAGGAGAAGGGGCAGCACCGGGACAAAGGGCAGCACCGGGACAAGGGGCAGCACCGGGACAAGGGGCAGCACCGGGACAAGGGGCAGCACCAGGATAAGGGGCAGCACCAGGATAAAGACCAGCACCGGGACAAGGGGCAGCACCGGGACAAGGGGCAGCACCGGGACAAGGGGCAGCACCGGGACAAGGGGCAACACCGGGACAAGGGGCAGGTCCCGGCTGATATACTCTGGCAGATCCTGGCTGAGGGACTCTGGCAGGTCTATGCAGGCTGACGGCTCTCGACGCTCATGGCGGGCTGACGGCTCTCGACGCTCATGGCGGGCTGACGGCTCTCGACGCTCATGGCGGGCTGACGGCTCTCGACGCTCATGGCGGGCTGACGGCTCTCGACGCTCATGGCGGGCTGACGGCTCTCGACGCTCATGGCGGGCTGACGGCTCTCGACGCTCATGGCGGGCTGACGGCTCTCGACGCTCATGGCGGGCTGGCGGCTCTCGACGCTCATGGCTCGCTGGCGGCTCTGGCAGATCCTGTCTGGTTGGCGGCTCTGGCAGATCCTGTCTGGTTGGCGGCTCTGGCGGATCCTGTCTGGCGGGCGGCTCTAGCGGCTCCTGTCTGGCGGACGGCTCTAGCGGCTCCTGTCTGGCGGACGGCTCTAGCGGCTCCTGTCTGGCGGACGGCTCTAGCGGCTCCTGTCTGGCGGACGGCTCTAGCGGCTCCTGTCTGGCGGACGGCTCTGTAGGCTCATGGCAGACGGGCGGCTTTGCAGGCTCATGGCAGACGGGCGGCTTTGCAGGCTCATGGCAGACGGATGGCTCAGATGGCGCTGGGGAGACGGATGGCTCAGATGGCGCTGGGGAGACGGATGGCTCAGATGGCGCTGGGGAGACGGATGGCTCAGATGGCGCTGGGGAGACGGATGGCTCAGATGGCGCTGGGGAGACGGATGGCTCTGGCCGGATACGGCGCACTGTAGACCTGGTGCGTGGTGCCGGAACTGGAGGCACCGTGCTAAGGATAAGCACCTTCCTACTAGTGCGGGGAGCAGGGACAGGGCACACTGTATTCTCAAAGCCCACTCTATACCTGATGCGAGGTACCGGCACTGGTGACACCGGGCTGAGGACAAGCACATCAGGATTAGTAGGGGGAGAAGATACAGTGTGTTCAGGGCTCTGGAGACGCACAGGAGGCTTTGTGCGTGGTGCCGGAACTGGAGGCACCGAACTGGATACACGCACTACAGAGAGAGTGCGTGGATGAGGAACTGGGCTCAGGAGACGCACTGGTAGCCTAGTGCGTAGTGTAGGCACTGTAGGTACTAGGCTGGGGCGGGGAGGTGGCGCCGGAAATACCTGACCGTGGAGGCGTACTGGCACTCTTGAGCATTGAGCCTGCCCAACCTTACCTGGTTGAATGCTCCCGGTCGCCCGACCAGTGCGGGGAGGTGGAATAACCCGCACCGGCCTATGTAGGCGAACCGGGGAAACCATGCGTAAGGCCGGTGCCATGTATGCCGGCCCGAGGAGACGCACTGGAGACCAGACGCGTTGAGCCGGCCTCATGACACCTGGCTCAATACCCAATCTAGCCCTACCAGTGCTGGGAGGTGGAATAACCCGCACTGGGCTATGCACTCGTACAGGAGACACTGTGCGCTCTACTGCGTAACACGGCGCCTGCCCGTACTCCCGCTCTCCACGGTAAGCCTGGGAAGTGGGCGCAGGTCTCCTACCTGCCCTTGGCCCACTACCTCTTAGCCGCCCCCCCCAAGAAATGTTTGGGTGTTACTCACGGGCTTTTTGGGCTTCCGTGCCAGACGCGTTCCCTCATAGCTCCGGTTCCTCTCTCCGGTAGCCTCTGCTCTCCTCAGTGCCTCCAGCTGTTCCCATGGGAGGCGATCCCTACCAGCCAGGATCTCCTCCCATGTGTAGCAACCCTTTCCGTCCAATATATCGTCCCATGTCCATTCCTCCTTCTTTTCCTGTCCCTTACTCCATTTACTCCGCTGCTTGGCTCTGGAATGGTGGGTGATTCTGTAACGGAGTTCCTCTCTCTCTTCATAAGAAGAGGTGGAGTAGTGATCGAGCCAAGGCGCAGCGGGTTGTGAATACATGATGATTTATTAAATAAACAAAACAGACAAAGACGAAAACGAACTATACTTGATATAACTAACAAAATAACAAAACGATGTAGACAGACCTGAACAAACGAACTTACAAATACACGAAGCACGCTGACACAGGAACAGACTACATAAACGCACGAACAAACCGAAACATTCCCGTATGGTGTAACATCGACACAGACACAGGAGACAATCACCCACAAACAAACAGTGAGAACACCCTACCTAAATATGACTCTTAATTAGAGGAGAACGCAAAACACCTGCCTCTAATTAAGAGCCATACCAGGCAACCAAAACCAACATAGAAACAGATAACATAGACTGCCCACCCAAAACACATGCCCTGACCTAAACACATACAAAAACAACATAAAACAGGTCAGGACCGTTACAGCATCAAAGACTGTGTGTGTGTGTGACTGTGACTGTGACTGTGAAATATCGTTCACGATGGATATATGTCAATGTTGTTTTTTGAATTTTGTTTATTTTTATGTTCCTCTCCCCATTGTGATCCTAATCAAAGAGTAAAGTTAAACCATTAAGCCAGAATACATTTCCCCCACACATTTTTTTTGATGCTAAGAACCCACACCTGTCTCAAACTTATCTTCAGGTAAGTGTTGATGCAGCCCCTCTAATTTTTCTTCCACTGTTCATTGGATCTTATTGCCATCTGGTGGTGTTAATCATGTATTACACAACCTATGAAGAGCTCTGCATGAAATACTACATTCTTATACAAAACCACTCACTACTGAATATTCTTTATTACTGCATTCCAAATATATGTATTTTAAATGTAATTATAGCTTATTTGAATACCGTGTGAAATGGCATTTTCACCTATGAAATTTTATTTATCATATTTTATGATAGGTTGGTGGCTTAAAATGACTGCAAGATCTCTGTGCTTACTCATGTATGCACATATGAGTGCAATGGGTAAGGGTTTAGCCCTGGATGTGTCGCTAGGTGTATATATACAGTTGAAGTCGGAAGTTTACATACACCTTAGCCAAATGCATTTAAACTCAGTTTTTCACAATTCCTGACATTTAATCCTAGTAAGTATACTCTGTCTTAAGTCAGTTAGGCTCCCCACTTTATTTTTAGAATGTGAAATGTCAGAATAATAGTAGAGCGAATTATTTATTTCAGCTTTTATTTCTTTCATCACATTCCCAGTGGGTCAGAAGTTTACATACACTCAATTAGTATTTGGTAGCATCGCCTTAAAATTGTTAAACTTGGGGTTTAAACTTTTTTTTTTTTTTACCTTTATTTAACCAGGTAGGCCAGTTGAGAACAAGTTTACAACTGCGACCTGGCCAAGATAAAGCAAGGCAGTGAGACAAAAACAACAACAGAGAGTTAAACATAAACAAACGTACAGTCAATAACACAATAGAACAAATTGAAAGAAATCTATGTACAGTGTGTGCAAATATAGAAGAGTAGGGAGGGAACCAAAAAATAGGCCATAGAGGCGAAATAATTACAATTTAGCATTAACAGTGGAGTGAAAGATGTGCAGATGATGATGTGCATGCAAAAGAGCAAGAGGGTGAGTAATAATATGGGGATGAGGTAGTTGGGTGTGCTATTTACAGATTGGTTGTGTACAGGTACAGTGATCGGTAAGCTGCTCTGATGCTGATGCTTAAAGTTAGAGAGGGAGATATAAGACTCCAGCTTCAGTGATTTTTGGGTAAAACGTTTCAGGTAGCCTTCCACAAGCTCCCCACATTAAGTTGGGTGAATTTTGGCCCATTTCTCCTGACAGAGCTGGTGTAACTGAGTCAGGTTGGTAGGTCTCCTTGCTCGCACACACTTTTTCAGTTCTGCCCACAAATTTTCTATAGGATTTGAGGTCAGGGCTTTGTGATGGCCACTCCGATACCTTGTCTTCGTTGTCCTCAAGCCATTTTGACATAACTTTGGAAGTATGCTTGGGGTCAATGTCCATTTGGAAGACCCATTTGCGACCAAGATTTACCTTCCTGACTGATGTCTTGAGATGTTGCTTCAATATATCCACATGATTTTCCATCCACATAATTTTCCAGCCTCATGATGCCATCTATTTTGTGACTTGCACCAGTCCCTCCTGCAGCAAAGCATCCCCACAACATGATGCTGCCAGCCCCGTGCATCACAGTTGGGATGGTGTTCTTCGGCTTGCAAGCATCCCCCTTTTTCCTCCAAACATAACGATGGTCATTATGGCCAAACAGTTCTATTTTTGTTTCATCAGACCAGAGGACATTTCTCCAAAAAGTACGCTCTTTGTCCCCATGTGCAGTTGCAAACCCTCGTCTGGCTTTTTTATGCCGGTTTTGGAGCAGTGGCTTCTTCCTTGCTGAGCGGCCTTTCAGGTTATGTTGATAGTGGACTTGTTTTTCTGTGGATATAGATACTTTTATACATGTTTCCTCCAGCATCTTCACAAGGTCCTTTGCTGTTGTTCTGGGATTGATTTGCACTTTTCACACCAAAGTACATTAGTCTCTAGGAGACAGGACGCGTCTCCTTCCTGAGCGGTATGACGACTGCGTGGTCGCATGGTGTTTATACTTGCGTACTATTGTTTGTCCAGAGGAACGTGGTACCTTCAGGCGTTTGGAAATTGCTCCCAAGGATGAACCAGACTTGTGGAGGTCTACAATTGTTTTTCTGGGGTCTTGGCTGATTTCTTTTGATTTTCCCATGATGTCAAGCAAAGAGGCACTGAGTTTGAAGTTAGGACTTGAAATACATTCACAGGTACACCTCCAATTGACTGAAATTATATCAATTAGCCTATCAGATGCTTCTAAAGCCATGACATCATTTTCTGGAATTTTCCAAGCTATTTAAATGCACAGTCCACTTAGTGTATGTAAACTTCTGACCCACTGGAATTGTGATACAGTGAATTAAAAGTGAAATAATCTGTCTCTAAACAATTGTTCGAATGACTGTCATTTTCATGTCATGCAGAAAGTAGATGGCCTAACCAACTTGCCAAAACTATAGTTTGTTAACAAGACATTTGTGGAGTGGTTGAAAAACCTAAGTGTATTAAACTTCCAAATTCAACTGTACCTGGGTATATTATTATGGTTAGGGATAGGGTTATGGCTAGGGTTACGGTTAGGGTCTCGTCGGGTTGTAGACATTAAAGCAACATTTCACTCAAAAACTATTTTGGTATTTTTTTATTAGTCCACTGTTAATACAGTCCCAAAATGTTTTGCATGTCAGCAGTTGTCACGTTCCTGACCTATTTCTGTTAGTTTGTTATATGTGTTAGTTGGTCAGGACGTGAGTTTGGGTGGGCATTCTATGTTTTCTGTTTCTGTGTTGGTTTATTGGGTTGCCTGGTATGGCTCTTAATTAGAGGCAGGTGTTTGGCGTTCCTCTAATTAAGAGTCATATTTAGGTAGGCGTTTTCACAGTGTTCGTTGTGGGTGGTTGTCTCCTGTGTTTGTGTATATGTTTGCACCATACGGGACTGTTTGCGGTTTGTTCGTTTTATGTAGTCTGTTCCTGTTCATTGCGTTCTTCACGTTATATGTAAGTTCGTCGTTCAGGTCTGTCTGCATCGTTTATTTGTTTTGTTTTGTTTATGCAAGTTTAGTTGGTTTTTCCGTCGTGTTCAATAAATTATGTCATTTCACTACGCTGCGCCTTGGTTCGATCACTACTCCTCCTCGTCTGATGAAGAGGAGGAGGATTACCGATACAGAACCACCCACCAATCCAGAACCAACCAGCGTAATTTCGAGCAACGGGAGAGTATACAGGACTTGTGGAGTTGGGAGCAAGTATTTAACGGAGAAGGACCATGGGCTAAAGTGAATCACCATCCATGGGAACAGCTGGAGGCAGTTCGGAGAGCGGAGGAAAAGAGAGAGAGGAACCAGCGTTATGAGGGGACGCGTCTTGCACGGAAGCCCAAAAAGCCCGTGAGTAACACCCCAAAATTTCTTGGGGGGGGCTAAGAGGTAGTGGGCCAAGGGCAGGTAGGAGACCTGCGCCCACTTCGCGCAGGGTGTCTCCTGTACGTGTGCATAGCCTGGTGCGGGTTATTCCACCTCCCCGCACTGGTAGGGCTAGATTGGGCATTGAGCCAGGTGTCATGAGGCCGGCTCAACGCGTCTGGTCTCCAGTGCGTCTCCTCGGCCGGCATACATGGCACCTGCCTTACGCATGGTTTCTCCGGTTCGCCTACATAGCCCAGTGCGGGTTATTCCACCTCCCCGCACTGGTCTTGCGACCGGGAGCATTCAACCAGGTAAGGTTGGGCAGGCTCAATGCTCAAGAGAGCCAGTACGCCTGCACGGTCAGGTATTTCCGGCGCCACCTCCCCGCCCCAGCCTAGTACCTACAGTGCCTACACTACGCACTAGGCTACCAGTGCGTTTCCAGAGCCCTGTTCCTCCTCCACGCACTCTCCCTGTAGTGCGTGTATCCAGTTCGGTGCCTCCAGTTCCGGCACCATGCACTAAGCCACCTGTGCGTCTCCAGAGCCCTGTACAAACTGTTTCTTCTCCCCGTACTAATCCTGATGTGCTTGCCCTCAGCCCGGTGCCACCAGTGCCGGTACCACGCACCAGATATAGAGTACGCTTTGAGAGTCCAGTGTGCCCTGTCCCTGCTCCCCGCACTAGCATGAAGGTGCGTGTCCTTAGCCCGGTGCCTCCAGTTCCGGCACCACGCACCAGGTCTACAGTGCGCCTTATCCGGCCAGAGCCATCCGTCTCCCCAGCGCCATCTGAGCCATCCGTCTCCCCAGCGCCATCTGAGCCATCCGTCTCCCCAGCGCCATCTGAGCCATCCGTCTCCCCAGCGCCGTCTGAGCCATCCGTCTGCAATGAGCCTGCAAAGCCGCCCGTCTGCCATGAGCCTGCAAAGCCGCCCGTCTGCCATGAGCCGCTAGAGCCGTCTGCTAGACAGGAGCCGCTAGAGCCGTCCGCCAGACAGGAGCCGCTAGAGCCGCCCGCCAGACAGGAGCCGCTAGAGCCGTCCGTCAGACAGGATCCGCCAGAGCCGCCACCCAGACAGGATCTGCCAGAGCCGCCACCCAGACAGGATCTGCCAGAGCCGCCAACCAGACAGGATCTGCCAGAGCCGCCAGCCAGACAGGATCTGCCAGAGCCGCCAGCGAGCCATGAGCAGCCAGAGCCGCCAGCGAGCCATGAGCAGCCAGAGCCGCCAGCGAGCCATGAGCAGCCAGAGCCGTCAGCGAGCCATGAGCGTCCAGAGCCGTCAGCCTGCCATGAGCGTCCAGAGCCGTCAGCCTGCCATGAGCGTCCAGAGCCGTCAGCCTGCTATGAGCGTCCAGAGCCGTCAGTCAGCCGTGAGCTGCCCCTAAGCCAGAAGCGGCTAGTAATCCAGAACTGCCCCTCAGTCCAGAGCTGTCTCTCTGTCCGGAGCTGCCCTTCAGTCCGGAGTTGCCCCTCTATCCTAAGCTACCTCTTTATCCTAAGCTACCTCTTTATCCTGAGCTACATTGTCCCGGAGCTGGACTTTATCTTGGAGTTGCCCCTTAAATTAGGTGGGGGAAATAAGAGGGTGGTCATGATAAGGGGTAAACGTAAACTGGGATTGACTATGGTGGGGTGGGGACCTCGTCCAGAGCCTGAGCCACCACCATGGTCAGATGCCCACCCAGACCCTCCCCTAGACTTTGTGCTGGTGCGCCCAGAGTTCGCACCTTATGGGGGGGGTTATGTCACGTTCCTGACCTATTTCTGTTAGTTTGTTATATGTGTTAGTTGGTCAGGACGTGAGTTTGGGTGGGCATTCTATGTTTTCTGTTTCTGTGTTGGTTTATTGGGTTGCCTGGTATGGCTCTTAATTAGAGGCAGGTGTTTGGCGTTCCTCTAATTTAAGAGTCATATTTAGGTAGGCGTTTTCACAGTGTTCGTTGTGGGTGGTTGTCTCCTGTGTTTGTGTATATGTTTGCACCATACGGGACTGTTTGCGGTTTGTGTAGTCTGTTCCTGTTCATTGCGTTCTTCACGTTATATGTAAGTTCGTCGTTCAGGTCTGTCTGCATCATTTATTTGTTTTGTTTTGTTTATGCAAGTTTAGTTGGTTTTTCCGTCGTGTTCAATAAATTATGTCATTTCACTACGCTGCGCCTTGGTTCGATCACTACTCCTCCTCGTCTGATGAAGAGGAGGAGGATTACCGTTACAGCAGTCAAATTTTCTAAATATTAGACTTTCAAGAAGCAATGTGTCACTTGCCACATTTTTTTATTTCACCTTTATTTAACCAGGTAGGCAAATTGAGAACACGTTCTCATTTACAATTGCGACCTGGCCAAGATAAAGCAAAGCAGTTCGACACATACAACAACACATAGTTACACATGGAGTAAAACAAACATACTGTCAATAATACAGTGAAAAATAAGTCTATATACAATATGAGCAAGTGAGGTGAGATAAGGGAGGTGAAGGCAAACAAAATATATATATATATAAATAAATAAAAATATAAAAAGGCCATGGTGGCGAAGTAAATACAATATAGCAAGTAAAAAAAAAAAAAAAAAAGTAGAGATGGTGGAGATAGAAAAAGTAGAGATAGAAATAATGGGGTGCAAAGGAGCTAAATAAATACAGTAGGTAAAGAGGTAGTTGTTTGGGCTGAATTATAGATGGGCTATGTACAGGTGCAGTTATCTATGAGCTGCTCTGACAGCTGGTGCTTAAAGCTAGTGAGGGAGATAAGTGTTTCCAGTTTCAGAGATTTTTGTAGTTCGTTCCAGTCATTGGCAGCAGAGAACTGGAAGGAGAGGCGGCCAAAGGAAGAATTGGTTTTGGGGGTGACCAGAGAGATATACCTGCTGGAGCGAGTGCTACAGGTAGGTGCTGCTATGGTGACCAGCGAGCTGAGATAAGGGGGGACTTTACCTAGCAGGGTCTTGTAGATGACCTGGAGCCAGTGGGTTTGGCGACGAGTATGAAGCGAGGGCCAGCCAACGAGAGTGTACAGGTCGCAGTGGTGGGTAGTATATGGGGCTTTGGGGACAAAACGGATGGCACTGTGATAGACTGCATCCAATTTATTGAGTAGGGTTTTGGAGGCTATTTTGTAAATGACATCACCGAAGTCGAGGATTGGTAGGATGGTCAGTTTTACAAGGGTATGTTTGGCAGCATGAGTGAAGGATGCTTTGTTGCGGAATAGGAAGCCAATTCTAGATTTAACTTTGGATTGCAGATGTTTGATGTGAGTCTGGAAGGAGAGTTTACAGTCTAACCAGACACCTAGGTATTTGTAGTTGTCCACATATTCTAAGTCAGAGCCGTCCAGAGTAGTGATGTTGGACAGGCGGGCAGGTGCAGGCAGCGATCGGTTGAAGAGTATGCATTTAATTGTACTTGTATTTAAGAGCAAATGGAGGCCACGGAAGGAGAGTTGTATGGCAGTGAAGCTCGCCTGGAGGGTTGTTAACACAGTTCAAAAGAAGGGCCAGAAGTATACAGAATAGTGTCTTCTGCGTAGAGATGGATCAGAGAATCACCAGCAGCAAGAGCGACATCATTGATGTATACAGAGAAGAGAGTCGGTCCAAGAATTGAACCCTGTGGCACCCCCATAGAGACTGCCAGAGGCCCGGACAACAGACCCTCCGATTTGACACACTGAACTCTATCAGAGAAGTAGTTGGTGAACCAGGCGAGGCAATCATTAGAGAAACCAAGGCTGTCGAGTCTGCCGATGAGGATGTGGTGATTGACAGAGTCAAAAGCCTTGGCCAGGTCAATGAATACGGCTGCACAGTATTGTTTCCTATCGATGGCGGTTAAGATATCGTTTATGACCTTGAGCATGGCTGAGGTGCACCCATGACCAGCTCTGAAACCAGATTGCATAGCGGAGAAGGTATGGCGTGATTCGAAATGGTCGGTAATCTGTTTGTTGACTTGGCTTTCGAAGACCTTAGAAAGGCAGGGTAGGATAGATATAGGTCTGTAGCTGTTAGGGTCAAGAGTGTCCCCCCCTTTGAAGAGGGGGATAACCGCAGCTGCTTTCCAATCTTTGGGAATCTCAGACGACACGAAAGAGAGGTTGAAAAGTCTAGTAATAGGGGTGGCAACAATTTCAGCAGATAGTTTTAGAAAGAAAGGGTCCAGATTATCTAGCCCGGCTGATTTGTAAGGGTCCAGATTTTGCAGCTCTTTCAGAACATCAGCTGACTGTATTTGGGAGAAAGAGAAATGGGGAAGGCTTGGGTGAGTAGCAGAGGGGAGGGCAGTGCTGTTGACTGGGGTAGGGGTAGCCAGGAGGAAAACATGGCCAGCCGTAGAAAAATGCTTATTGAAATTCTCAATTATAGTGGATTTGTCGGTGGTGACAGTGTTTCCTATCTTCAGTGCAGTTGGAAGCTGGGAGGAGGTGTTCTTATTCTCCATGGACTTTACAGAGTCCCAGAACTTAAAACATCATCATGATAAAACAAAAAATGTGGGCACAAAGCCAAGGTTTGGGTTATAGCTATGGCTAGTGTTAGGGTCGAGCCGGGGTGTGGACATAAACATATGGTTAGGGTTATGGCTTACAGCCAGGAAACTGGCTCTATCGGTAAGATAAGAACAAAAGGTACAGTCATGGAAGAAGCCAGTAGCCTACTGGACTGCATTATAAAATTGACCATGATGTATTACTTTTCTTCTACTTGTTTAAAACAAAAGAGGATCCTTCCTTACATGATTGCTCACACAAAGTCTCGCTCCAGCAGCCGATCTTCTGGCAGAGAAAGAGGGAGGCCTCTCCTGGGCTCATTGAGCAGCAGTGGCCCGGTCTCTGGCTGGCTGGCCTGACTCTGCAGCAGCAAACTCAGCCTGCTCTCCCCTCAGTGCCTCTCTGTGTGCAGTGGATTAATTGGCTATTCCAGGAAAAGTGATGGAGAGGGAGTGGAGCGTGGAGAACACGTAGGGCCCCAACTATTATAAATCAGAGAGGCTTCCTCTTCCTCTCCCCAAACCAAATTGACCTGCCCATGCACCGTCCACATCCAAGCTACTGTGGAAATAAATCACATCAGACGTATGTACCTGTCCAGCACCAAAACACAAACCCTCCTCTATCCCTCTCCCTCTGTCCCTCTCCCTCTGTCATGAGCTGTGCTCAGAGTTGTGTGAGAATACACCGGCCAGAGAGAATATGTCAGTACAGTTCACTGGTCCATGGACTTGCCTGACTGCTCATAACTGGCTGTTGCATATACTCAGATGAGCATATTATTCATCAAAATGAAAATAGGCCGACATGTCGTCTGCCACATTTCGTATTGTTTCAAAGAGATTTAAATTCTATTCTGCAGCGTGAGGGTACAATTGTTTATAAATCACCTTGATGTTGACGGAAGGGCTGGATGGGAGCATGTCGTAGGGACCGGATGATGGAGCAGCCTTAAGGACAGTTAGGAGCAGGTGGCAACAGGATCAGTTGTGAAATAGTGTCCAGTTTATTCACAGTGAAAAGGTGGTACATGTGAAAGATGATGGATATTTAATAATAATACATAATAATAACAAAATCATAGATCTACAAAAATATTCAATAAAATAGGCGGCAAAACATACCAATGGAGCCGCACAACCTCACACGCTCTAATAGCGCACGGACATGGAGCAGAGAGGCGCAAATTACAAACAAAGGAAACATGGCTATATGGAAATGAACAAAACTTCTGTCTCGTAAGTGTAGCATCCACTTGGAGGATTGCAAACGGGTGAATTACTGCATTTAAATATGAAACTGAAACGCGTCATTCATTTGACCAAACATTTCCTCAACATATGAATAGACTTGGACACAATAAATAGGCCTACTGTTGATACTGGCAAAACAGAAAAATAACAACAACCTGTAATGCATCTGAGGCACTAATGAGAATAATGGGAAGGTCACATGGTCTTGGATTATCCCGGGGGTTTGTCCTATACTGTTTTGTGCCACACTGTGTTGTTGGATCGAGCTCTACGCTGACCATAGATAGGCTGCTGCATGGCCTGTTCTCATCATTCATTGTTCTTCATTTCACAGGGTCTTAAAGTGTGTGCCCATGACTCTTAACCCAAGAGAACCTGAGTGATGGTCTGAAAGGAGGTGAAGAGAAGAGATGGGGGCTCTAAATCTCTAGCCTGCTCATCTTCTGTCCTGCCTGCCTGGTTCACCTGGGTGGCTGCCTGACTGACGGATGGAAGACACAGTGTGTGGCTCAGCTCAGAGGCATCTCTGCTCCCTGGACATCCATTGCTCTTGCGTACAGTGATGACCAGTGGGCCATTGCCTCTCCCTGCTCCACTAATCTCTGTTTGTGTATATACATCACAGCTACAGAACAGGGTCCATGGAGGACAGTAGAATACTGGCAAGCTCTCTTGAACAAGTTCTTATATACAGTTGAAGTCGGAAGTTTACATACACTTAGGTTGGAGTCATTAAAACTCGTTTTTCAACCACTCCACACATTTCTTGTTAACAAACTATAGTTTTGGCAAGTCGGTTAGGATATCTACTTTGTGCATGACACAAGTCATTTTCCCAACAATTGTTTACAGACAGATAATTCACTTATAATTCACTGTATCACAATTCCAGTGGGTCAGAAGTTTACATACACTAACTTGACTTGTGCATTTAAAGAGCTTGGAAAATTCCAGAAAATTATGTCATGGCTTTAGAAGCTTCTGATTGGCTAATTGACATCATGGGAAATTCAAAATAAATCAGCCAAGACCTCAGAAAAACAATTGTAGACCTCCACAAGTCTGGTTCATCCTTGGGAGAAATTTCCAACCACCTGAAGATACCATGTTCATCTGTACAAACAATAGTACGCAAGTATAAACACCATGGGACCATGCAGCTGTCATACCGCTCAGGAAGGAGACGCGTTCTGTGTCCTAGAGATTAACGTACGTTGGTGCAAAAAGTGCAAATCAATCTCAGAACAACAGCAAAGGACCTTTTGAAGATGCCAGAGGAAACGGGTACAAAAGTATCCTATATCCACAGTAAAACGAGTCCTATATCAACATAACCCGAAAGGCCGCTCAGCAAGGAAGAAGCCAGTGCTCCAAAACCGCCATAAAAAAGCCAGACGCCAGTTTGCAACTGCACATGGGGACAAAGATCGTACTTTTTGTAGAAATGTCCTCTGGTCTGATGAAACAAAAATAGAACTGTTTGGCCATAGTGACCATCGTTATGTTTGGAGGAAAAAGGGGGGTGCTTGCAAGCCGGAGAACACCATCCCAACCGTGATGCACTGGGGTGGCAGCATCATGTTGTGGGAGATGCTTTGCTGCAGGAGGGACTGGTGCACATCACAAAATAGATGGCATAATGAGGAAGGACAGTTCAAATCAAATCAAATGTATTTATAAAGCCCTTCTTACATCAGCTGATATCTCAAAGTGCTGTACAGAAACCCAGCCTAAAACACCAAACAGCAAGCAATGCAGGTGTAGAAGCACGGTAGCTAGGAAAAACTCCCTAGAAAGGCCAAAACCTAGGAAGAAACCTAGAGAGGAACCAGGCTAGGAGGGGTGGCCAGTCCTCTTCTGGCTGTGTCTGGTGGAGATTATAACAGAACATGGCCAAGATGTTCAAATTTTCATAGATGACCAGCAGTGTCAAATAATAATAATCACAGTGGTTGTTGAGGGTGCAACAGGTCAGCACCTCAGGAGTAAATGTTAGTTAGCTTTTCATAGCCGATCATTCAGAGTATCTCTACCGCTCCTGCTGTCTCTAGAGAGTTGAAAACAGCAGGTCTGGGACAGGTAGCACGTCCGGTGAACAGGTCAGGGTTCCATAGCCGCAGGGAGAACAGTTGAAACTGGAGCAGCAGCACAGCCAGGTGGACTTGGGACAGCAAGGAGTCATCAGGCCAGGTAGTCCTGAGGCATGGTCCTAGGGCTCAGGTCCTCCGAGAGAGAAAGAAAGAATTAGAGAGAGAATACTTAAATTCACACAGGACACCGGATGAGACAGGAGAAATACTCCAGATATAACAGACTGACCCTGGCCCCCCGACACATAAACTACTGCAGCATAAATAAATACTGGAGGCTGAGACAGGAGGGGTCGGGAGATACTGTGGCCCCGTCCGACGATACCCCCAGACAGGGCCAAACAGGCAGGATATAACCCCACCCACTTTGCCAAAGCACAGACCCCACATCGCTAAAGGAATATCTTCAACCACCAACTTACCATCCTGAGACAAGGCCGAGTATAGCCCACAAAGATCTCTGCCACGGCACAACCCAAGGGGGGGAGCCAACCCAGACAGGAAGATCACGTCAGTGACTCAACCCACTCAAGTGACGCACCTCTCCTAGGGACGGCATGATTATGTGGATATATTGAAGCAACATCTCAAGACATCAGTCAGGAAGTTAAAGCTTGGACGCAAATGCGTCTTCCAAATGGACAATCCCCCCAAGCATACTTTCAAAATTGTGGCAAAATGGCTTAAGGACAACGAAGCCAAGGTATTGGAGTGGCTATCACAAAGCCCTGACCTCAATCCTATAGACAATTTGTGGGCAGAACTGAAAAAGCGTGTGCGAGCATGGAGGCCTACAAACCTGACTCAGTTACACCAGCTCTGTCAGGAGGAATGGGTCAAGATTCACCCTACTTATTGTGGGAAGGTTGTGGAAGGCTACCCAAAACGTTTGACCCAAGGTAAACAATTTAAAGGCAATGCTACCAAATACTAATTGAGTGTGTGTAAACTTCTGACCCACTAGGAATGTGATGAAAGAAATACAAGCTGAAATAAATCATTCTCTCTACTATTATTCTGACATTTCACAATCTTATAATAAAGTGGTGATCCTAACTGACCTAAAACAGGGAATTTTTACTAGGATTAAATGTCAGCAATTGTGAAAAACTGAGTTTAAATGTATTTGGCTAAGGTGTATGTAAACTTCCGACTTCAACTGTACATACAAAAAAAATAAAAAAATAAAAAATAAAAGGAAATGTAGGTTTAAACATGTCCCTAATGATTTTTGTTTTAGCTGTTAGTGATAATTCCCTGAGTGTTAATACAGTTGTAATTACATCATTAAGCCATTATGTATGTGTTACGAATGACCAAAGGTGTCTGACTTCATAGTAAGTACGGCATAATTTGATTTAGGCATTTATTTATGTGTTATGAATGGCCAAAGCAAAAGCGTTTTTATTTATTAAAACATTTAAAACTGAAATATCACATTTACATAAGTATTCAGACCCTTTACTCAGTACTTTGTTTAAGCACCTTTGGCAGCAATTACAGCCTTGAGTCTTCTTGGGTATGACGCTACAAGCTTGGCACATCTGGATTTGGGGAGTTTTTCCCATTTTTCTCTGCAGATTCACTCAAACTCTGTCAGGTTGGATGGGGAGCATCGCTGCACAGCTGTTTTCAGGTATCTCCAAAGTTGTTCGATCAGGTTCAAGTCCTGGCTCTGGCTGGGCCACTAAAGTGTGGTTCCAAACTTCTTTCATTTAAGAATGATGGAGGCCACTGTGTTCTTGGGGACCTTCAATGCTGCAGAAATGTTTTTGTACCCTTCCCCAGATCTGTGCCTCGACACAATCCTGTCTCGGAGCTCCACGGACAATTCCTTCGACCTCATGGCTTGGTTTTTGATCTGACATGCACTGTCAACTGTGGGACCTTATATTAGACAGGTGTGTGCCTTTCTAAATCATGTCCAATCAATTGAATTTACCACAGGTGGACTCCAATCAAGTTGTAGAAACATCTCAAGGGTGATCAGTGGAAACAGGATGCACCTGAGCTCAATTTTGCGTCTCATAGCAAAGGGTCTGAATACTTATGTAAGTAAGGTATTTCTGTTTTTATTTGTAATAAATTTGCAAACATTTCTAAAAAACAATTTTCACTGTCATTATGGGGTATTGTGTGTAGATTGATGAGGATTTATTTTTTAACAAGGCTGTAATGCAACAAAATGTGGAAAAAGTCAAGGGGTCTGAATACTTTCCGAATGCACTGTATAAGCCTGGGATATCAACCATTCAAAGTTTGGCTTAGCGGGAGTGACCACAGAATTCTATAAGAGGGACCTTACTGAGTAAAGTATTTGTCATCGTCACTACGTAACACAGTCAAAAAGTCATAATTATAGCTAAACCCTGCCCATTTCCACAATTTATCTTCTTTAAATGTTATTTTAAACCTAACCCTAACTAATGAAAACCCAGTTTGAGGCGTTGGTCCACCAGATCATTTGGGCGTTAGTGTCTGGGAATGAGATTCGGTGTGATGTGATTAACATGACATCACTTCCTGTAGTGTTTATGAAGGTATTATGAAGGTTTTAGGAAGGATTAAAAGCTAAATGTAATTTAAAGCGGGATCAATTAGGTCAACAATAGCGCTCATAAGCTTCCATGCATTTTAAATGAACGCTGGGCCTGGACATCAGACTCCAGAGCCCTTTATAGCAAAGTTATGTCAATGAGGTGGTTTGTTTTCAATTGGCTAACACTTCTAATGTAGTTTGTGCAGGCTGAAAAACTAAAAACTTTAACATTTGTAACAAGCATGGTAACAAGCCTTCGTTGTTATGTCTGTAATTTCCATCAGTTACATGCTGTTAGTACAGTGTAACTATGAGTTATTACAATACTTGTTACAGTGTAATTAAAATGAAGTGTTACTCTCACTCCTTATAGAGATGATTTACATGTGGATGCCAAGTGAGGTCATGGCCTTGTCCTCCTCAGAACACTGACAACATCACTAGTGAATGATGTCTGTTGTGGACTACAGTACCAAGACTTAGATGCTTCCAGTCAGGAGTCAGACAATGATACAGTAAGTAGGTTCTCTCATTACTGATCTACTGAGAGTTAAGGACCCAGATTTAGTCTACACAAGCTGAAGCTACACTGCCCCCCCCCCCCCCCCAGAATGAGTGGGACCCTAAGACCAGAGGATACAATTATGTTTGGCATTGGCTCCAATCTGTTGATCAAATCACAGGGGGTGTACAACAGTTTGATTCCTAGCAAGGATGAGCAGCACATGCAGCTGAAATATACATTTTAGACTATGCTATCTCCTGAAAGTGGTGGGATATGGTCATTGAAGGGTTTGAGTGAATCTGAACACCCTATAAAGGGAACATTAAGGACTGTCGGGTGGGAATCGGAATCACATACCCAAGGCTGAGTGAGGCCAGGGGCATGAATTCAGTAAAACATGTGAGCAATCTTCTCACCGGGAGAGAGAGAACTGCCTTCCTGGCTGGCGGGTGAATGGTTGAACTTCAGGCAGGCCTGTGAGCCAGATTTCCACCTTGCTGCTTATCTCCTACAGACAAATGCATGCTGCTGCTCCAGTGTAAGCTGGGCCTATAGGTTACAGTAAGGTCATCTGTTTAAATCATTCTCCCATTATATGGTGTGATTTGACAAAGCTCAACTACTAATGCAGTAATGTAAAATATATCTTGCTTGGGTTGTTTGTCAAGAGTGTAGTTTTCCATCAAGGCAAAGGGGATAGGCTATGTATAGGACACTTGTATATGATCAATTCTCATGATAGATGTATGACAGTATGCCATTTCTGCCCATAATGGTCTGTCTGGCAGTAGCGCCATAAGTGATGTGTGTGTGCATCCTAAATTTGCAGCATTAGATTAGACTGCTGAGGGGCGTGAAGCGACAAGACAGATCAGAAGCTTTTCCCTCACACTCCAGGGGACAGAGTCAGCCATGACGGAGTGAGCCACGAGGGCATGCCATCCCCATGGTGATATCCATGGATACACATCCATACACAACCCGACCCTCAATACTGCAACAGATGATCACTCTTTGTTTAAAGTAAGATTGAAGACTACAGTTAAACAAGATACTGTATATGAGGTGTCATTTCATGGGTCTCCGAATATTACGGAGTGTTCCTGGCCTTTTACTCCGCCCATTCCATTGGTGGCCGAATCAGATCACTTGTGTGCTTACTGCACTATAGAAAACTTGCTAAACAACAGTCCAGGGCATGCTCACTGAATTAAAGGGAAACTGCACAAACGTTTCTTAGATTTCTCCCAGACATCAAAAGTCATCCCCTGATATGGTTTAAGCATTGTTGTGAACACATTTGTTGTTTTTCTATTAAAAAAGTGTGAAAAAACTGAGTTATATCAGACAAAAAATGGGGAAATCCGAAACCTGGAAAAAATAAACCAAGAAATGGAATTTGAGGGGAAAAAAACAGAAGTAGGCAACAACAAAAAAATGAATTAAAAGGCCCTACCAAAGTTTTTTTGCTGTACGACTGCAGTTTAGAATGTGTGTCATCCTGCAGCGCAGCATTTTCTAGTTTTTCCCCCCTTTCCAACAATGGATCTTTTTTCTATAATTTCCCACCCGTACAGTAGGTGGAGGCATGCACCTCAAACAATTGTTTTCGGACCGCCATAATACCATAGAAGAAGAACAACAACAAAGTGTTGTGGAAGAGACAAAAACATCCACACGGTGGGAAGATGGTGAAAGCGGATGTTGTGTTTGAAACTGATGGGTAGAGTGGAGATGAGAGTGAGAGGGAATGGATAAAAAAAGGAAATAAGAGAAGTAAAGTGGTCGTGGAATCGAGTAAATCCAAGCCTAGTTCTGACTCATTACTGTAGTTGGAGTGAAGGTTCTGGACTGATGGAGTTACCTGGGAGATCCGTTTGACATCTCGATTAAAAAAATCGTAGATGCATTGGATGAGGTTGTGTCAGTGAAGATAACAAGAAGCAGGCCTTTGATATTTTTTTGTTGTCCAAGGATCAGAAGGATTAGAATATGTTGCGTGTGGATCTGCAAAGCAGGGCGCCTAACAAGGGGGTTCTCTCTGGAGTGGCGCTAGAAGGGGGTGCAAAGGATGTAACTGAAGAAGTAGATGCAGTGGTTGGTGCACACTGACTGACCCGTTTGTTTAATGGAGTGGTTGGTGCACACCGACTGACCAGTATGGTTGATGGAGTGACAAAGCCAACTCTATCCATTCTTTTGTTCTGTGAAGAAGAGTCTCTCCCTTCACACATATATTTGGGTTGTGTAAGATATCCTGTACGAGCCTTCATGCCCAAACCCATGCAGTGTGATAAATGTAAAATATTTGGATATGTGTCAAGTGTATGTAGACGGAAGGAGTATCGTATTCCAGTTGAGGCGAAATGCAGTTTTTGTGGTGGAGAACATGCGCCCAAATTCCTGAAGTTCCTTGTTAGGGTGAAGGAGACAGAGGTGGCAAGAGTAAGGCTGTCCAGCTTGTCTCTTATCCGGAAGCAGTGAGAAGAGTGGAAGAAGGCAGTCACGTTGAATGAATCATGGTAGTTGAATGAGAGACACCAGTAAATGTTCCTCGCCAACAGAATCCTGACAGGGTACATTTTAAAAAGGTGGACTTTGTATCGTTTATTGCTTTGGTCATAAACTGCACCGCACAAACCAGAGACATAGGCAGAAATTGACTTGTGGCTGGGCCTGAGTAAAAGTGACTGGGCCTACATTTTCCAGCAAGAATACAGCAAAAATACCCCGACATCAGCGGTGTAGTCGTGGTGCATGGAGAAGTCGGTATATTCTAATTTTGCCCCAAATTTCTCAAACGTGAAAAATTCTATGAGAAACTACTCTGAATTACCTAAAATCATGGCAATACTAAATCCACCATGATATTCAGAATTAAATAATACGCCCTTGTGGCTGATATGTTAGGCTAAGGGGCCAGATAAGCACAGAGGTAAGAAATGGAACAGATTTCTGTGGTAGTGTGTTACATGAGAACAGGATACTCAAGGAGCTGCTACATTTCACAAGAGCTGAAGGCTTGGATTCTAGCCACTACCGATTCATCTCTTTATTGTGCGTTTTGCAAGAGGATATTTATGGGTTACAAAAAAGGCACAGGCTACATTCAATTATATACACCATGGTTTCCACATATTTCTAACCTAATATTACTTTTTTTTTTACAACTTTTCGAGGTTGTAGTCTTTGCCACATTATTTCTGTAGGCCGAGGCTATTTTGTCTATTGGCGCTACCGGATCGAATCAGGACCCTGGCCTAAACCTCATAACATGTCCCTAAAGCTCTTTTATTGAGAAGCAAAATAAAGAGGCTAAACTTTAGAACTCATGAGACATGGGAATAAATGCACAATTCTTGTTGTGGATTCGAATATCAGGAGTCAGAGAACAGAACGGAGTGTGCTGAAATCTTTGATCTGACTTTCGCAGGCTCAGCCAACGCCAGGCAAGACGCATAACCGGCCTCTGGTGTTGAATAATATATACCTATGCTATGGTTTCACACTCACTCTTTTCAAACCCATATTGCCAAATATTTCACCTGATGTGTTTGTGTAGGCTACTTTGTGCATGATTTCTCTAATGTGCTAAGTGGTGACCCGTCATTCAGGGCAGGTGGTGTACAGCAGATCAGCCAACAGGTGGAGACTCGTCGAGGCCTGGTGACAGACGAAGTATACATCACGAGGCGATGGCTCCCTCTACTGGACGTGCCAGGTCTCGACGGGCTCTCCAGCCAGGACTAATTGGGGCTGATTGGGGTTGGTGAGTAATCAAGGGCTGATTGCTCACCAGCTGTACGAGTCCCATAAAGCTGCCAGAAGGGCAGCACACAGGGGAGAGACTGGGGGAAGAAAGGACTCCCGTATAGTTGGGGACGGTTCCAGACGTAACAGGAGGGAGTTCAGTTTTTGATCCCCACAGGATACAGCAAGACCCAGAGCCCAGAAGATGGTATCCTGGAGAGGGTCTCATGGGGGAAACCTATTATTTTCTTTTGAATTATTAGTTTAATAAACACCTTTGAAACTGAGCTGATCCTACTCTGTCCTTGTCTGATCTGTGTAAACGTTTTGACCAAACCCCCTGGTTTGCCACAAGTGGTGGAGAATGCGGGCAATCTGATAACATGGTCAGATCAGGGTTGACGTTTACGCAGCATCAGCACGGACTAATTGATAGCTCAGTTCAGGAACGAACGCTGGAGGAACAGAGGCTACAAAACGTCTGCTTTATTGAGGAAATTAGGAAGCTACAAGGAGGAGCGTCTACTGAATCACATCCAAACCAGTTTTTTATCAAGCTAACAGAAGATGGCGATATCAAAACCTACCTCTGTACGTTTGAACGGACAGCACTACGGGAAGGATGGCCAAGGCAGAAGTGGGCCAGTCTGCTAGCCCCGTTCCTCTATGGGAATGCCCAAAAGGCGTATTGGGACTTGAACGATAAACAGGCGGCTAACTACGATGGACTCAAACGGGAGATACTCAGCCGCTACGGGTACAGCCTGGCCCATCGGGCTCAACTCTTCCACATCTGGAGGTTCGTAGCCGACGCATCCCCACAAGCCCAGATGAGCGACCTACTGCGAGTCACCAGGGGATGGCTCCTAACCGACGTATCCACCGTCTCCATCCTAGACAAAGTGGTCCTGGATCGTTCTTACGGGCACTACCCCACGACAGGGCAGTGAGTCTATGCGCGCCCCAGACCTTGGAGGGCCTCCTGGAAGCAGTGGAGACGCATCAGAACACTCAGGCCCTGCTGAGTGGGAGCCGGGCCGAGTCTGCGACTTATTTGAGGAGTCGGAAGGTCAGCCCCACTGCTGTGTACCTCGAACCGACAGTCGGCAGGAGAGATGGTTGGGATAGGGCCGACCCGCCACCAACGACCCCAGGTAGATGGAGACCAAAGTAGGTGTTTTGAGTGTGGCGCCCGGTGGCACATTACCTAGAATTGCCCGGCTCGAGAGGAGTCGATGCCATCAGCAAGCCCTGGAGGCGAGGTGGGTCACGTAGTGAACTACGTTACCTCCTGTTGGGCACACCACGAATCAACTGCACCCATGGTCCCGGTGAAGGGAGACGGACATGACACGGAAGCTCTATTAGACTCCGGAAGTATGGTTACCCTCGTTACCACGAGCTTGCTGAACCAGGAGACTGAACGTGGTAGGGAGATGTCCATTTCCTGTGTTCACGGGGACACAAAGCTGTATCCAACCGTATGGGCCAACATTGTGACGCCACAAGGGAGCTGCCAGATGATGGTGGGTGCAGTACCAGAGTTGCCGGTACCTCTCCTAGTGGGATGAGATTGTTCGCGGCCCTGTGGTGGCACGAGCTGAGGAAGTAGGTACGAGCCGGCCGAAGACGAGAGCAAGGACCACCCATCGCCTGTGCGGCCCGGAAGCAAACGGTTGACCAACCTGTATCTACGGGTCCGGAGTCGGAGTCGGTGCCGGAACCCGACCCCCCCAGGGGAACCACAGGAGGAAGAGCCCAGCTTCCCCCTCCTCGATTTCGAGGGACCAGTCGAGACACCCGCTGGGGGCCAACTGAGGGGACAATTCGGACGGCCCAGTGGGATCCTAACTTGAAAGCCGCCGCAGCCCAAGTGATAGCGATGGATAGACAGCTACTTCCGGGGGTGTGACTGGCAATACCCCCATTTCCAAATCAAGAATAACCTTTTGTATCAGGTGTTGCGCCAACAGGGGGAACTTCGAGAGGTACTCTTGCTGCCCCGACGGTACGTCGGAACCGTTCTTCAGCTGGTCCACACCCACCTGTTTAGGCACCAACACGATGGGGCTGCACCATGCACTGTGGGACTCTTCAACGACCCTCATCCTCAGCATAGCCTCCACTTCCTTCAGGCCTCCGGAATCCGATGTGGCCTCTTTCGTACCGTTTCCCCGGGCTGGGTACGGATGTGGTGTTCAATGAGGGTCGTGCGGCGCGGCTTCGTGGAGAACCCTGCTGTGTTCCGATCGACAAGCTCCCTGAGCTCTTGCTTCTTGGCCGGGTCGAGGTCCTCATTGCTCGGAACCACCACTGGTACCGTTGGCGTCCTGGGTCCCAACCATAACACGGCCAAGGCTGTCCTCTCGTGCCACTTCTTCAACAGGTTCACGTGGTAAATTTTTTGGGATTGCCCTGGCCTGCTGGAGGTCATTTTGCAGGGCTCTGGCAGTGCACCTCCTTGCACAAAGGCGGAGGTAGCGGTCCTGCTGCTGGGTTGTTGCCCTCCTACGGCCTCCTCCACGTCTCCTGATGTACTGGCCTGTCTCCTGGTAGCGCCTCCATGCTCTGGACACTACGGTGACAGACACAGCAAACCTTCTTGCCACAGCTCGCATTGATGTGCCATCCTGGATGAGCTGCACTACCTGAGCCACTTGTGTGGGTTGTAAACTCCGTCTCATGCTACCACTAGAGTGAAAGCACCGCCAGCATTCAAAAGTGACCAAAACATCAGCCAGGAAGCATAGGAACTGAGAAGTGGTCTGCGGTCACCACCTGCAGAACCACTCCTTTATTGGGGGTGTCTTGCTAATTGCCTATAATTTCCACCTGTTGTCTATTCCATTTGCACAACAGCATGTGACATTTATTGTCAATCAGTGTTGCTTCCTAAGTGGACAGTTTGATTTCACAGAAGTGTGATTGACTTGGAGTTACATTGTGTTGTTTAAGTGTTCCCTTTATTTTTTTGAGCAGTGTATAAATGTAATAACATGTATATAAGGAAACTATGTCAATATGTTACTATTCCCTCTGCTAAAATGTACTGGAATGCAGCCATAGGACAAGTGAACTGGAACAAAGTTTCGTTGTTGTCTGGTAAATATTGTATATCTAATAAGATGAAAGAAGTATCATACAAATTCATTCATAGAATCTACCCTGTAAAGACCTTTATTATACACAGATTGAAAATAGCTATTGATAACAAATGTGTATTTTGTGCTTGTGACCCAGAAACTCTTGACCATTTATTTTGGGACTGTTCTTATGTCAGAAGATTTTGGAGTGAGTTAGAAGATTTTATTTTAAAAGAAATTACTATTAATGTTAATCTGAGAGACTCTGATATGATGTTTTATTTTGATCCAAATGATGTGGACCCTGATTTAACTTTAAATGTTAATGTAACGGCTCTCGTTGGTGGTAGGAATAGTAGACCAAAGTATAGCGTGGTAAGTGTTCATGATTCCTTTTATTCAAAAAACACTTAAACAAAATAACAAAAGCAAACAGTTCTGTCAGGCACAGACACTAAACAGAAAACAAGATCCCACAAAACCCAAAAGTAAAATGACAACTTATATATAATCCCCAATCAGAGACAACGATAGACAGCTGCCTCTGATTGGGAACCACACTGGCCAAAAAACAAAGAAATAGAAAACATAGACTTTCCCACCCGAGTCACACCCTGACCTAACCAAACATAGAGAATAATAGAGATCTCTAAGGTCAGGGTGTGACAGTTAATTTGTTTATCTTTCATGGAAGATTCTTTATCCATAAAATGAAGTGGGCAGAGAACATTCCCCTCTTCACATTATTTAAGATAGAATTTTAATATTATTTTGAAATTATCAGTAAATGTAAAAACAAAAAAGCAATACACACCATAAAAGTATTTAACAAATTGAAAATTAATCTTGATATGTAATACCCTGTCTGTTAGGTTTATGTACTCTTGTTTGTATTTTCAGTTTTTTTGTATTTGTTGTGTTTATAATAATAAAATAATACAAATAAATAAAAAATACAAATAAAAAAAACTGGGTTTGCTGGCTATGCTCAGACAGAAATACTGGTAACTTTATTTCTGGATCAGAGAGAAAGATGCGAAACTACTATATACTGATTAACTTTGATAGATAATCTTCAATATGCTGGCTAGGACAGCCGGTGAGCAAGGAGTTCGCGGGAGGAGACAGAACGGTCATAGTGTTTGCTGCAAGCAACTAGCAATGATGGCTATCGCACACACTTGAAAATGTCAAAGATGTGTATAAACCAAGATAGACCACAGCCTGTCGTTTCCATGGGGAACATAGAGTCATAGGCAGAAAAAGGAGGTGAGCAGAGCCAAGCACGAGCTAGCGAGATCCTATTGATGTGATCTAGCATCTTCTGCATATTTCCGTTAGGGAACGCCTCCTATGAAGTGCGCGTGTGCAATAAATAAATAATCCTTTCCACTCCTAAACAACGCGATTAAAAAAAAAAAAGGTATGCAAAGGATACAGTCTAGAAAACTTTGTCCACTCTGTTCATAACATATTATAGTTTTGGGAACAGAAAACTGTATTGAGCTCAAAGGTTTCATCGATAAGAAAATTTGCAGAATTTCGGCCGACACCCATATTGTTCCGTCTTCTCCCACCGCCGGACAGTGGGCTTCCATATTTGGTAGTGAGTGGAAACGCCGAACGATTGCTTCATATTTATACATCCGGTGACATATCTGTCTCATGGTTCTATCAGTGTTACTGTTCTTCTTCTTCTGTGGGGTTTCATACTGTCTTTTAAAAAATATTTTTATTAACAAATATCAACAAACAAAAGAGGAATAGTCACATGCAAACAAGCATTCAAACAAACTATTTACATTGCCAGGAATCCTAAACAAACAAATCATATTCATAATACAACAAGTTTTAATTGCCTTTTTGTTTTTCATTATAGTTAAAGTGGTGCCATATTGTTTAAGCTCATTTATAAAGTGAAAAAAGTTAGGTTTTGAATTAGACCATTTGCATTTGTGAATATGAAATTTACCTAGTATTATTAGCAGTTGAATTAAATATACTACATCTTTATCTATGTCAGAATTTCTGAAATAAATCATTATATCAAAACCATTAAATAGTACAACCGGTCCTATTTCTTTTGTAACAAAATTCTGTATGTCAATCCAAAACATTCTACTATAAATACAGGCAAAAAACAAATGCAAAATGGTCTCCATTCCACAGAAATCACAGTTATATTCAATATTCAGCTTGAATCTTTCCAAAACATGTTTCACAGGATAAATTCTATGTAACATTTTAAATGAAACTTCCTTTACTTTGTTACTGATACAATATTTGTTAGCAATTTTCCATGCTTTCTCCCATTGTATATCACCATAGATATTTGACCAAAATAATCTTGCTGAGGGAATTGTAGTATCACAAACAATATTCCTAATCTGTTTATTACTACATTTATCTTTGATGTTAATATTGCCAATGAATATATTTTCATGTAAATGTAAGTTACTTACATCAACCAGAGAGGAATTTAAAAGAGATACAACCCCCCTTGGAATTGCATCAAAAACAATTGCATATTCTTTCTGGGTTATTGGAATTTTAAACTTATCAAGAAATTCCCCATATGAGAGTAGATATCCATCCTTATTCAGTAACTGACCAACCAAAATAATTTTATTCTCAAACCAGTTACGAAGAAAATGACTTTTTAAAAATCGTATATCTTTGTTGTTCCATAAAAAGGTATCTGTGAGGGGAAAAATTGTGTTTATACGCTAACATCCAAGCTAAAATTGCCTGCTTATGGAATTTGGCCAACTTTACTGGGATTATATCAATATCAAAATTACGTCGAAGCAAAATTCCAAATACTGTTCTGGTTCTTAACATACTTCAGAATCCAATTTATTTTAAAAGTATTATTTAGAGTATTGAAATCTAAAACCTCAAGACCTCCTTGTTCTTGGGTATTAGTGAGAATATATTTTCGTAGTTAGTGAGGTTTGTTCCTCCAAATAAAATTATAAAGAATCTTATCTAAGTCCTTTACAATTTTAGGGGGTAAGTCAAGTGATAACGAGACATAAACCGATCTGGATAACCCTTCAGCTTTGGATAATAAAACCCAACCGTATAAGGAAATATCTCTCATCAACCAGAGGTTCAATTTCTTCTTTGTTTTCTCAATAATGGGGTTAAAGTTCAATTCACTCCTTTGTTTTTCATCCTTGCATATAACAATTCCAAGATAAGTAACCTTATCTTTCATTGGGATACCATATACTTCCTGTAAAACACAATCCTCGAGTGGAAATAAGACTGACTTATTGATATTAATTTTCAAACCCGAAACTAAGGAAATGTCTTCAATACAGGAAATTGCTTTAGAAACGTCATTGCTGTCTCTCAAAAATATGGTGGTATCATCAGCCAGTTGACATAGTTTAATTAATTAACAAGTGCTGAAAAACCTTGAAAATTCCCTTTCTTGATATGAAGAGCCATAATTTGAGTAACCAATAAAAAATAAAATAAGAACTAATTGGGCAGCCCTGCCTAATGCCACGGCCAATATCAAATCTTTGGGATGTCCCGTAAGCTAATTTTACAGAGCTGGTACAACCAC
This sequence comes from Salvelinus fontinalis, assembly GCF_029448725.1. Taxonomy (NCBI): domain Eukaryota; kingdom Metazoa; phylum Chordata; class Actinopteri; order Salmoniformes; family Salmonidae; genus Salvelinus; species Salvelinus fontinalis. The sequence goes on from NC_074692.1 coordinate 13,862,387, forward strand.
TATATAAAGTTTGGACAGATTTTTTTTTTTAAAGTCACCAAACCACAAAAAACGTATTGCTTTGAACATAAACTCATGTTCTACAGTGTCAAGAGCTTTATAAAAATCAACAAACATAAGAAAACTATCATCAAGGATGAGGTCATTATAGTCAATCATATCTAAGATCAGTCTGATGTTATTACTAATGTGTCGACCATGCATAAAACCAGATTGTTCTTCATCAATTATATGATGCAAGCCTTGTTTAAACCTCTTAGCAAATACAAGGTCAAATAATTTCCCATTATTCAACAGGCTAATGGTTCTCCAGTTGTCTATATAAAGAGTATCCTTATTAGGTTTGGGAATCAAAGTAATTACACCTTGCTTTAAGGAAGCCGGTAACTCCCCTTTTTCTATTGATTCTTGAAACATAGCAAGAATGAAAGGAATCAATTTATCATTGAATGCTTTATAAAACTCGTTTATTAAACCATCATTTCCATGGGACCTATTGTCCTTAAGGCTTTTAATACAGTATTTTATCTCAATTTCAGATAACTCATCATAACAAAAATCCCTGAAATCATTATCTATCTTCTTAGCAATGTTTGCTACATTGTCTAAGAAAACATCCATATTGGAAGTTGGCTGGGCTGATGTGTACAGATTCTGATAAAACTGGGCAACATGCTGAGAGATTTCTTTTAGATTTTCATTGGGAGTATTATTAATCATTAATTTATATATGGAAGTCTTTTCGCCTGCCCTTTTTTCTAAATTAAAGAAATATTTTGTATTTCTCTCCCTCTTCCATCCATATTCATCTTGATCTTACAAACGCTCCCTCGTAGATACAGTCTAACTGCATTTGCAATGATGATAGCTCCAGTAATTCCTGATTAATTAGTTCAGTTTTTTTTGTTGTATAATCCATTATTCCCTTTATGATGTCATATTCTTTCTCTCTCTTGGCACGAGCAATTTCTTTCCCAATTGAAATAGCCAAAAGCCTTATATCAAATTTCATTAGCTCCCAGTAATTTCCAAACGTATATTTATATATATTATGAATAAAACGAATAGCCATCAAGCTAACATTAAGTGTCCGTGTGAATTTCCCTGCCATAAAAATTATATATATATAAAAAAAGTTTGGCTCACACAAACAATGCTCATTCCTCAAGAAATCTAAAGTTTTATCAGATGCAAATAAAACTCAGTCCTGCACAACTCACTTGATAAGTCCAGCAGTCAACAAGCTAGGCGTCAGCGTGAATTTCCCTTCCATTAACAAAAGCCTGAGCTCCCGCAAAGTATGCACTTTTCCCTTCCTTCCTTTTTCTCTAAATCATCGGACACAGACGATTCCGAGCTTCTTTGTCAAATGCTGTCAGATCCTCAGGTTGTTCTTCTTTAAATAGTACTTTTTCTTAGCAATTTTCCATGTCATATCCCTCGCTGTCCTGGAGATGAATCTCATGTTCACTGGTCGTGGTGGCTGGTTGTTGTCCCCATCTCTCAGCCTACCCAGGCGGTGCACTACATCCAGAGAACCTGCAACAACATTTCGCTCCTCCTCCGGGACTATTGCCCTGCAAATGTCCTTCACTCTTGCTTTCAATGTTCTTGTCAGATTTTTCTGCTATTCCATAAATTCGAAGATTCCATCTCCGACTATATTCTCCGACTCATTCTCGTTTACCTTTGACTCCATTTCAGTGAGCTTCTTCTCCTGCTTTGCAACCTGAATTTTCAATGTTGCGTTCTGCTGCTTCAGAGTTTTTACTTCCTCAGCATTGAAATCAATCGAAAAGTGTTCTTTTTCACCAAATTCATGATGTCATCTGCGCTGTCTTTGATTTTAGCAGTGAGTATGCGGACGATGTTGTCCTGTAGCTGGCTCATTGATGGTTCACTTCTCAGCTTTTTGGAAGTTGCTCCTTGGTTGGTGTAACGGGTGACGCTCTCCTCATCCTCGGATGAGGTGAGGAGAGAAGGATCTTCAGACCAAAACGCAGGCTTTGGGAAATAAGCCATCTTTATTATACAATGATGATGGCAACACGAAACGAAACAAAACACTTTCAAACTACAAAATAACAAAACGACGTTGACGAGACCTGAACATAAACTTACATAACTAAACATAAACTTACGTACAGGAAACGGACGACATCGAAACGAAACGAAACAAAACAAACAAACGCTACAGTCCCATGTGGTACTAACATAACATACGGACACAGGAGACAATCACCCACAAACAAACAGTGAGAATGCCCTACCTAAATATGACTCTTAATTAGAGGCAAACGCAAACCACCTGCCTCTAATCAAGAGCCATACCAGGCAAACCGAAACCAACATAGAAACAGATAACATAGAATGCCCACCCAACCTCACGTCCTGACCAACTAACACACAAAAACTAACATAAATAGGTCAGGAACGTGACAGTTGGGGTATTTGGGTATGAATCGCATTCACCCTTTTTTTACACTGCAAGCATATGAGTGAGTTTCAACCATGCCCCTTTTCTCCTGGGAAGTTTCAACATCCATTATCTCAGCAAGTTTGGTCATGTCCTGATTCCATGCGACTAGCTACGAAGACGTTAGCAGGCTAACTTAACTACACACGCTGAAACTTTTCGATAGCTAGCTTGTTCGTTGGAAATCGTCAAAAATATATTTCAATGGTTTGATTAATTACAAAATTATTCAAAATAGCTACATTGTATGGTTAGATATCATTTCTTGTGAAAAGAAAACCGTCATTTAACTAGGCAAGTCAGTTAAGAACAAATTCTTATTTACAATGACAGTTTACCGGGGAACAGTGGTTTAACTGCCTTGTTCAGGGGCAGAACAGCAGATTTGTACTTTGTCCGCTCAGGGATTCAATCCAGCAACCTTTCAGTTACTGGCCTACCACTCTAACCACTAGACTACCTGCCGCCCCAAATGTAACAAGGCTACCTGCAACCCCAGAAATGTAATAAGCTTTTACGTTTGATTTTTAAACGTGTCAGTGTTGTACTGCATAGTATCATGGAAATTAATGGATCATACTCAATCATGAAAATGCAATCTTTTTTTTGCATTTCAATTTGAATTTTGTCACAAAGGAATTGCAAACATATTGATTTAACATTTGCATTACCAATTGAGTTTCGGCAGCTAAATGCTTCCATAGGCTGTAAAGTATGTTCTTAACTAAATTGGCCACTGTGTTAGATCTTACTTTTCCAAACCAATGTTTTTATTAACAATTAAAGTGAATAGACTTAGCCATTGATATTACAGTTAAAACATATTTGGAGTCATATAAAAAAAGAATATACTGTATATTGTTCCATGCTGTTGATTTTCAAAAATAATTCAGTTACATAAAAAAATGACCTACAGTAATTTTAGTTTCTTCATAAGAACATCAAATCCATTCCCACACCCTGCATATATTGTACTTATACTATAGTTTAACTGTTGTTCCACTGTTGGAGATCGAGATAGTATCATATTTGTCATCTTATTTATAATCATCTTCGTCTTCATAGTCATAATCGAAGTCTGCACATTCATCGGCTTCGTCCTCATATTCATCAGAGTCCTCGTGATTATCATCGTATGAATCATCGAACATATCATAATCATTGTGGGTTTTCGCTGTTAAGCCTCTGACACTTGTGTCCTGTAAGAAGGTCTCATTGGGCTTTTCCACTGTCACACAGGCCTTCACTGGTAAAATCCTCACAGGGTGGAGTTTACAGCCATTAAGGCAAAAAGGAAAGACTTTCTCAATGAAAGTGTGTGTGAATGTGTGTAGAACGGTCTTATTATCAGGGTCAGAGAATGACAGCTTACCTCCATCCCAGTCCAGCTGCACTCTGATCCTCAGGGGTTTCTGTCTCACAGTAAGGAGAGTGTCTGACCCTGATGGAGAATGTGTGTCATATTTACCACCAGTGAATCGGATTTGCCAGTATCCATTCTTTACTTCTCCCTTCCTCTGGACAGATTCTGTAATCACACCCAGTGACCAGTGAGTATTGTCCCCAACCTCAATGTCCCAGTTATGTGTCCCTGAATTAAAGCCTTCGGAGCCTAGGACCATTCTAAAGGTATCAAACCTCTCTGGGTTGTCAGGAAGCTGCAGTGTTTCATCACTGTCATTGATGCTGTCTTCATCACGGTGTCTCACACTGGTCAGATCATCAGACAGGATGAGATGTGGTTGGGAAGTATTGGGGTTCAGAATCACAGGAGTGTATTTCACAATCTCATGCATCTTCTCCCAGACTCTAAATTGCAGGTTGCCCAAGTATTTAGCCACGTCTATCAGCACTCCTGAGACCAGCAGTGGATCTGGCAGTTTGCATTGGGCTCTTTCCATTGTGGACTCATAGTTCTGCAGAAATGAGAGGTCTTCAGCTTTCAGCTCCTCCTCTAAGAATCTGATTGTGTTTGCAAGTGATGAAATCTCTCTGCTCATTTCTTCAATCTTCTCTTTCATCACTCGACTCTTGTGCTCTTCTTCCTCCTTTAGGTCAGCTATCCTGGCTGCCTCTTCCTCTCGTAGAAACTGGTGAAGCTTCTCAAACTGCTCCTTAATTTGACCCTCTGTGTGCTGGGCCTGGCTCAAGATGTGTTCAGCACAGGTTTGGCTAATTTTACTAAAGACCCCAAGCTTGTCCTTTAAGGAATTCATTACTGTCTGGAGTTCTTCCTTCTGATCCTGTGCAGCTTCATCTATGGGGCTACAGTTATGGTTTTTGTGTTTTTTTGAAGTCTGACATACCACACAGATTAGTTTTTTATCCTCCAGGCAGAATGGTTTGAATTTCTCACTGTGCAAACTGCAGAGCACCTCAGACCTTGCTGTAACCATTAAGATCCTCTTCTTGCACACAGGGCATTGCCGAGAATCTTTCTGGTTCCAGCATTCATGTATACAGACTGTGCAGACTTTGTGGTGGCATGACAGTATAACAGGATCCCTGAGGATGTCATGGCACACAGGACAGGATGTTTGGCTGTCTCTCTGTAGTTTCTCAGCGAGATTGTTGTGCTTCATCTTCCTCAGGATCTCTAGTGACACCTTCACAGCTCCCTCATAGCTCGAGGTCTTGATCATCTTATCCACAGTGGTTAGCCTGTCCATGTTCTCCAGCTTGCTCTTAGGGAAGGGAGGAAAATCGTCGAGCACAGCCTCAGTCAGATACCACTGGAATGTCTTAAGGTCTTCAGTGATTAGCTCTTCTAAAATGGCCAACAGCAGCTCAGGAATGGGTGTCGCCATCATCGTTCTGCAGATACAGGACTACAGAATGATTTACTTGCCTTTTTAATAACCTTCCCTTCTAACAGTCCGTTATTGGCGTTTCCAATTTTCTATCTGTTACTACTAAAAATGTAAGTCCCAGTCTTGTGTTGTGTGTCAGAAAGAGTGAGAGAGTGAACAATGAAAATGAAACCTGACGCCTGTGAGAGACGAGTTTGACTTCCTGTATTCTGATATCAAGTCAAGGGGTGGAGCTTAGAGAAACTAGGTCACATAAAAGTGGTGTACAGTTTTCTTCCCCATTCTGAATGACAGATAAATAAGAGGTGGGACATTGGCATGCCAGGTCTGCAATCAGCAGGCCACACATTGATGAATGTTGACATAAATATATTGTGTATAACAGACTGGTACTGTATATACATATAGTTGAAGTCTGAAGTTTACATACACTCATTTTTCAACCACCACAAATTTCTTGTTAACAAACTATAGTTTTGGCAAGTCGTTTAGGACATCTACTTTGTGAATGACACAAGTCATTTTTCCAACAATTGTTTACAGACAGATTATTTCACTTATACGTCACTGTATCACAATTCCAGTGGGTCAGAAGTTTACATACACTAAGTTGACTGTGCCTTTAAACAGCTTGGAAAATTCCAGAAAATGATGTTATGGCTTTAGAAGCTTCTGATAGGCTAATTGACATAATTTGAGTCAATTGGAGGTGTACCTGTGGATGTATTTTAAGGCTTACCTTCAAACTCAGTGCCTCTTTGCTTGACATCATGGGAAAATCAAAAGAAATCAGCCAAGATTTTGTAGACCTTCTACAAGTCTGGTTCATCCTTGGGAGCAATTTCCAAACGCCTGAAGGTACCACGTTCATCTGTACAAACAATATTCCGCAATTATAAACACTATGAGACCACGCAGCCGTCATACCGCTCAGGAAGGAGACGCGTTCTGTCTCCTAGAGATGAAGGTACTTTGGTGCAAAAAGTGCAATTTAACCCCAGAACAACAGCAAATGACCATGTGAAGATGTTGGAGGAAACTGGTACAAAAGTATCTATATCTACAGTAAAACGAGTCCTATATCGACATAACCTGAAAGGCCGCTCAGCCATAAAAAAAGCCAGACTACGGTTTGCATCTGCACATGGGGACAAAGATGGTACTTTTTGGAGAAATGTCCTCTGGTCTGATGAAACAAAAATAGAACTGTTTGGCCATAATGACTATCGTTATGTTTGGAGGAAAAGGGATATTGCAAGCTTAAGAACACCATCCCAACTGTGAAGCACGGGGGTGGCAGCATCATGTTGTGGGGGTGCTTTGCTGAAAGAGGGACTGGAACACTTCACAAAATAGATGGCATCATGAGTGAGGAAAATTATGTGAATATATTGAAGCAACATCTCAAGACATCAGTCAGGAAGTTAAAGCTTGGTCGCAAATGGGTCTTCCAAATGGAAAATGACCCCAAACATTCTTCCAAAGTTATGGCAAAAATGGCTTAAGGACAACAAAGTCAAGGTATTGGAGTGGCCATCACACAGCCCTGACCTCAATCCCATAGAAAATTTGTGGGCAGAACTGGAAAAGCGTATGCGAGCAAGGAGGCCTACAAACCTGACTCAGTTGCACCAGCTCTGTCAGGAGGAATGGGCCAAAATTCACCCAACTTATTGTGGAAAGCTACCCGAATTTAATTGTTTGACCCAAGTTAAAAAATTTAAAGGCAATGCTACAAAATACTAATTGAGTGTATGTAAACTTCTGACCCACTGGGAATGTGATGAAAGAAATAAAAGCTTAAGTAAATCATTCTCTCAACTATTATTCTGACATTTCACATTCTTAAAATAAAGGGGTGATCCTAACTGATCTAAGACAGGGAATTTTTACTAGGATTAAATGTCAGGAATTGTGAAACTGAGTTTAAATGTATTTGACTCAGGTGTATGTAAACTTCCGACTTCAACTGTACAACTGTTCAATACACATTGATTGGTACATAAAATGTGTCTCATTTCACAGTGGTTTCAGAGTCCCGCAATATGAGCTACAATGCTAATATTTGTGTAATCTCTTAGCAGTCGTGTTCTGTGGGTGTCCCTGAGTACCCCATTTCATTGATCCACAATCCATAGGTAAGGCTATATAGTGCAATATGAATGTCAATACACACAATAGGCTGACTGGGGAGGTGATTTCTAACAGTCAAAGTCCCGTATTCTGCCCTTGAGTTGCGTTCCCATGCAAAACTAGACAGATAGCTAACAACTAAGTCTTCAATAAAACTCCCAAGGCGTGACTTTTCTTGAATGAATATATTGAAAACGTTTATGTTGTAAAACTGCAAAATACAGAAAAGAATATACTTTAGTATTTAATTCAGACCGACATACTGTAGCTGTACATTATACATTTGAAGTTGCATGAATACAAAGCACGTGCTAAGGTACCATGCATCTGGCATGATGCCAAACCATATAGCTATTTGTTACTCATATGGTAATTGACTAACTCCTTTCATTACTCTAATAATGTACAACCATCTATGTAGAATAACAAAGCATATTACACTAGAATCGGTAACAAAACTACAATATTGTATATTCGTTTGCATGACGCACGAGCAAAGTAATACAGCTAACGGCATACATGAAAGGCATTGCAATTTGTGTGAGTAAATGCAACCAACCAACATTGATATGTAAACAACTCTATCAATAACAAGATTATCATCACTAGCTAAACGCTTGAATCGAACTTACAAACAAATATTTTCCAAGGCTGAAGCGTGACAAGAAATAACTACACTGAAAGACCTGCACTGTAGCGTTGTTTTTAGCTGCTTCTATGCGTGCAGAACGAATTCTCTACTTCCTGTTTGCGTAGACTAAGTACCAGAAAGCTCCACTAGGGGGCAAATGACACCATGGAACACAATGAAAATCAATCTTAACCATTGTAATAAAATAATATGTTAACAGGATGGCAGCACATCCCGCAATAAGAGACACGAGGCTAACATTTGTGTAAACTCTTCACACTTGTGTTCTGTAGGTGTCATGAAGAAGACTGATACCCCATGTCATTGATCCACAATTCATAGGTAAGGCTGTACAGAGAAATAAGTATGCCCCAATTCAATTCTAAAGTGTGATACATTTTTATGAGACAAGATAGTAATTACTAGCGATTGGATACCACGAAAATTGGGGAGAAAAGGGGGTAAAAATTATTATGTGACATCCTGGTTAGTCAACAAGCTTATTTGACGCTTCAAATAGTGTTATTTTACATGTATCTTTTTTGGCATGCAAAGACCAAAATGGCATTCCATACATAAGGAAATGTACATGAACACAGCATACAATGGCACTGGTACAATGGTACTGGTATTCTTGGTACTGGACAATTTCTTGGTGCCTCTGCATTATCATTATAAATGACAATATGTTCAGAATTGTATGTATTGATCAGACATTTATTTGATCATTTACAATAGGCCAGCATAGCTGAAATATGGATCAACATGAACACTCATGTGAATTAAAGATAATAAATAATGGTGTTCTGTGGTAATATTTATCATATATTCATATTATATACACTACCGGTCAAGAGTTATAGAACACCTACTCATTCAAGGGTTTTTCTTTATTTTTTACTATTTTCTACATTGTAGAATAATAGTGAAGACAATCAATTAAAGTGTTAAATCAAAATATATTTTATAGTTGAGATTCTTCAAATAGCCACCCTTTGCCTTAATGACAGCTTTGCACACGCTTGATATTCTTTCAACCAGCTTCACCTGGAATGCTTTTCCAACGGTTTTGAAGGAGTTCCCACATAATGCTGAGCACTTGTTGGCTGCTTTTCCTTCACTCTGCGGTCCGACTCATCCCAAACATCTCAATTTGGTTGAGGTCGGGGGATTGTGGAGGCTAGGTCATCTGATGCAGCCCTCCATCACTCTCCTTGGTAAAATAGCCCTTACACAGCCTGGAGGTGTGTTGGGTCATTGTCCTGTTGAACAACAAATGATAGTCACACTTAGCCAAAACCAGATGGAATGGCGTATCCTTGCAAAATGCGGTGGTAGCCATGCTGGTTAAGTGTGCCTTGAATTCTAAATAAATCACTGACAGTGTCACCAGCAAAGCACCTCCACACCATCACACCTCCTCCTCCATGCTTCACTGTGGAAACTACACATGCAAAGATCATCCATTCACCTACTCTGTATCTCACAAAGACAAGGCGGTTGGAACCAAAAATCGAAAATTTGGACTCATCAGACCAAAGGACAGATTTCCACCAGTTTAATGTCCATTGCGCGTGTTTCTTGGCCCAAGCAAGTCTCTTCTTATCATTGGTGTCCTTTAGTAGTGGTTTATTTGCAGCAAAATCGACCATGAAGGCCTGATTCACGCAGTCTCCTCTGAACAGTTGATGTTGAGATGTGTCTGTTACTTGAAATCTGTGAAGCATTCATTTGGGCTGCAATTTCTGAGGCTGGTAACTCTAATGAACTTATCCTCTGCAGCAGAGTTAACTCTGGGTCTTCCTTTCCTGTGCAGGTCCACATGAGAGTTAGTTTCATCATAGCACTCGATGGTTTTGCGACTGCACTGACATTTTCCGGACTGACTAACCTTCATGTCTTTTGTAATGATGGACTGTCATTTCTCTTTGCTTATTTGACCTGTTCTTGGTCTTTTACCAAATAGGGCTATCTTCTGTATACCACTCATACCTTGTCACAACACAACTGATTGGCTCAAACGCATTATATCATCAGCAATTCTCAATCAGATGAGATACACAGCTAACCCATATTGAATTTCATTAATTCATAAATGTGGACTCTAATTATTGTTAATATTATAATTCTCTAGACTCTCCATTTCCAAACCTGAAGCCCCCTGTCCCCAGCAGGAAAGACCAGGAAAAGTATTGGCTGAAGGTACAACTTCCTATTGAGGAAATACAAGACAACTCAATGTCATATTTAGAGTTACTGACATGAAGAGAAGCATATACAAGCAATCTATCAAATGTATTTTATGAAGTCCCTTTTACATCAGCAGTTGTCACAAAGTACTTATAAAGATACCCATCCTAAAACCCCAAAGAGCAAGCAATGCAGACGTAGAAGCACAGTGGCTAGGAAAAACTCTCTAGAAAGGCAGAAACCTAGAGAGAAACCAGCCTCTGAGGTGTGGCAAGTCCTCTTCTGGGTGTGCTGGTGTAGATTATAAAAGAGTACAGCCACTTAGCCAGATTATTCTTCAAGACGTTTAAACGCTCATAGATGACCAGCAGTGTCAAATAATAGAGGGTGCAATAGTTCAGCACCTCAGGATTAAATGCCAGTTGGCTCTTCATAGCTGAGCATGTAGAGTTTGAGACAGTTGGTCCGGTAGAGAGAGACATGATCAAACAGTGGGGCAAGGTAGTACCTCCAGTGAGCCTTGAGCAGGTCAGGGTTCCATAGCTGCAGACAGAAACAGGGGAGACTGGATCAGCAGCACGACTAGGTGGACTGGAGACCGGGGCAGCCAGGAGACGTCAGGCCAGGTAGTCCTGAGGCATGGTCCTAGAGCTCATGTCCTGCATCCTTTATTTAACTTGAGTGTAGACTAAGCCCTAGAGGTTTGTAACTTCACATGATTTAGCCTACTTGTCAATCCAGATCTGAATATTTGATCTCCTTTTTACTGTACACTGTTGATAGTATTTTTTTACAAAGCTAATCAATGAATGGCCTACTACAAGAATGTGGTCAGGTTGACACTTCTAAGTCATAATAACACAGAACACACACACGTCAAGGGCAAGTACAATAAGCAGTTGTGAAAATGAAGTATTCTGCGTGGGTTGCCAGATACACACACACAAACTTAATTAATTTGTTCTATTGTATTTATTAAGGCAGTTATAATTAAGGCAGTTATACCATTTTAAAAACATTTCAATACATTCACAACACATTAAGTGTGTTCCCTCAGGCCCCTACTCTACTACCACATGTCTACAACACAAAATCCTTGTGTACGTGTGTATATGTTATCGTGTGTATGCATGTGTCTCTTCACAGTCTCCGCTGTTCCAGTCCCCGCATTTATCTGTTTTTCAAATTTGACTGCTTGCATAAGTTACTTGATGTGGAATAGAGTTCCATGTAGTCATGACTCTATGTACTACTGTGCACCTCCAATAGTCTGTTCTGTTTAGATTAGTGTGTAGTCAAGGCTTTGTCATTAAAATTATATTGTGCCTATTTTTCAGATCTGCCAACCTGCTCGGTGGGTGACCGGTAACCATCTTACCACCAAGCTGTTCCAGGCCTGGAGTGGCACGCTGGAACTTCCAGAGGCTTGTAGACCTGAAGCAGTGTGATGTGGTTGGTCCAGGTATTTATCAAACACACATATACACACTTACTCAATCACTCACTCTGTTTTGTTGTAGAATTATTTAACGGCTGGCCATGCTTTCCACCTGGCTACCCCTACCCCAGCCAACAGCTCTGCACCCCCTGCAGCAACTTGCCCAAGACCCCCCCCCCCCCCCCCCCGCTTCTCCTTCACCCAAATCCAGACAGCTGATGTTCTGAAAGAGCTGCAAAATCTGGATCCTTACAAATCAGCTTGGCTAGACAATCTGGACCCTCTCTTTCTAAAATTATCCACCGAAATTGTTGCAACCCCTGTTACTAGCCTGTTCAACCTCTCATTCGTATCGTCTGAGATCCTCAAAGATTAAAAATTAAACTTAAGAAAACTGTTCTTCTCTCTTTTAGATCTGACACCCCTATTAGCTCAACCACAGTCTTCACAGCTGCAGTGATCTGCCCCTGCATCTGTTACACCGGCCACAACAGGTGATATAGGTAATTATCACATGCATGTGTACACACATGCACACTCTCCCTCACTTGGGGATCTATTTAATCACACCCGCTTTAGCTGACATCTGCATAGCGGTTGTTTTGGTGGTGTCTGAGGTAGACTTTTATTGGTCACATACGCATGGTTAGCAGATGTTAATGCGAGTGTAGCAAAAAGCATGTACTTATAGTTCCGACAGTGCAGTAATATCTAACAAGTAATCTAACAATTCTCCAACAACTACCTAATACAAACAAAACTAAAGGGGGGAATGAGAATATGTACATATAAATATATGGCTGAGCGATGGCCGAGCGGCATAGGCAAGGTGCAATAGATGGTATAAAATACAGTATATACAGTTGAAGTCGGAAGTTTACATACACTTAGGTTGTAGTCATTAAAACTCATTTTTTCAACCACTCCACAAATGTCTTGTTAACAAACTATAGTTTTGGTAAGTCGGTTAGGACATCTACTTTGTGCATGACTGTTACGAATCCCGCCGAGGATGGTGCCTCTTCCCGTTCGGGCGGCGCTCGGCGGTAGTCGTCTCCGGTCTACTAGCTGCCACCGATCCCCTTTTCTGTTTTCCTTTGAGTGTGTCTAATTTGTTTCACCTGTTGTGTGTTTAGGTTAGGGGTTATTTAAACCCAGTTTGCCCGCTGTCTTTTGTGCGGGCTTGTTTTTCTGTTACGTGTTGGTGGTGTTTCAGGAGTGGATTTATATGTACATTTTCTCTTGGACAATATTCTTTACGCGCCCTGTGTTTTGTGTGGCGTCGCCGTATTATATGTTATTTCTAGAAGGAAATAAACATCCACTTGTCAAGGATATTCCTGCTCTCTGCACCTGACTCTTTTATTCCACCACTGGAATTGTTACAGAAGCCCGCACCAAAAAATAATGGAGTCAGCAGAAGCAGCAACCACCCCTCTTCCATCGATGGAGGAGCGTGTCCTTCATCACACCGCCGTTCTCCATCGGATAGGGTCGGCGATGGACATGATGATGGAGAGGATGGAACGATGGGAGAGGAGTGGTATCCCGACATCTACGCCAGCTCCTTCCCAGACGGTGCAACCTTCCCCATCAACATCGGCATCTGGGTCAGGCGCATTGCGTATCGCGCTCCCAAGGGAGTACGACGGAGCGGTGGCTGGGTGCCAGGGGTTTTTGCTCCAGTTGGAGCTCTACTTGGCCACCGTTCATCCGACTCCCTCTGGAGAGGAGAGTGTTAGCCTCCTCATCTCCTGTCTGACGGGTAGAGCCCTGGAATGGGCAAATGCGGTCTGGAACGGCCCAGACTCGGTTCGAGACCACTACCCAGAGTTCACCCGCCGCTTTCGGGCCGTATTTGACCACCCTCAGGAGGGCCGAGCGGTGGGTGAGCGACTGTTCCACCTCAGACAGGAGACGAGGAGTGCGCAAGACTTCGCTTTGGAGTTCCGGACCTTGGCTGCTGGTGCGGGGTGGAATGACAGGGCCCTGATGGACCATTATCGATGTAGCCTTCGGGAGGACGTCCGTCGGGAGCTAGCTTGTCGAGACACTACACTCTCTCTCGATGAGTTAATTGACATGTCTATACGACTGGACAACCTGCTAGCTGCCCGCGGGCGTTCAGAGGGGGTCCTGTCAGTTCCACCTCCCAGCCCTCCCGCTCCAACTCCGATGGAGTTGGGAGGGGCTGCATCTAGGGGGGCCGGAGGAGGTGGTTTCTCTTGCACCTATTGTGGCAGGAGAGGACACACTTCAGACCGGTGTTGGAGAGGCGCCTCTGGGAGTAGAGATGGCAGGCGGAATACTTCTCGGTCACCCCAGGTGAGTAGGCACAAGACTCACCCAGAGCTTCCTGTCGGTCACATGTTTTTGGTTATTTTTTTCCCTGCGTTTTTCCCTTCTCTCCAGCATAAGGCGCTAGTAGACTCAGGCGCAGCTGGGAGTTTTATGGATCGCGGTCTAGCCCGTATTCCGTTGGTACAGATAGACCCTCCTTTCCCTGTGCACTCCTTAGATAGCCGACCGCTAGGGTCAGGGCTGATCAGGGAGGCCACGATTCCGCTGGACATGGTAACGCAGGGGAATCATAGGGAGCAGATTAGTTTCTACCTTATTGATTCACCTGGGTTTCCGGTGGTGTTGGGGGTTCCTTGGCTAGCCATTCACAATCCCCTCATTTCCTGGAGACAGGGAGCTCTTCAGGGGTGGTCAGAGGAGTGTTCAGGTAGGTGTGTGGGAGTTTCCATCGGTGCCACCTCGGTGGAGAGTCCAGACCACGTTTCCACTGTGCGCATTCCCCCAGAATATGCCAATTTGGCAATCGCTTTTAGTAAGAAGAAAGCGACCAAATTACCACCTCATCGACGGTGGGATTGCGTGATAAACCTCCAGGAGAACGCTGCACTTCCCAGGAGTCATGTGTATCCCTTGTCACAGGAGGAGACGTTGGCTATGGAGACATATGTCACGGAAGCTCTGAGACAGGGGTTCATTCGGCCCTCCATGTCACCCGTCTCCTCGAGTTTCTTTTTTGTGAGAAAGAAGGAGGGAGGTCTGCGTCCGTGCATTGATTATCGAGGTCTAAATTCAATCACAGTGGGATTTAGTTATCCGCTACCTCTCATCGCTACGGCGGTGGAATCATTCCACGGAGCACGTTTCTTCACAAAACTGGATCTCAGGAGTGCGTATAATCTGGTGCGTATTCGGGAGGGAGACGAGTGGAAAACAGCGTTTAGTACCACATCAGGCCACTATGAGTACCTCGTCATGCCGTATGGGTTAAAGAATGCTCCAGCCGTTTTCCAATCCTTTGTAGATGAGATTCTCAGGGACATGCACGGGCAGGGTGTGGTAGTGTATATTGATGACATCTTGATCTATTCTGCTACACGCGCCGCGCATGTTTCCCTGGTGCGCAGGGTCCTTGGGAGGCTGCTGGAGCATGACCTATACGTTAAGGCTGAGAAATGTGTGTTCTCCAAACAAGCCGTTTCCTTCCTGGGTTATCGCATTTCCACCTCAGGGGTGGTGATGGAGAGTGATCGCGTAAACGCCGTGCGTAATTGGCCGACTCCAACCACGGTAAAGGAGGTGCAGCGGTTTTTAGGGTTTGCCAATTACTACCGGAGGTTTATCCGGGGTTTTGGCCAGGTGGCGGCACCCATTACCTCACTGCTAAAGGGAGGGCCGGTGCGTCTACAGTGGTCAGCCGAGGCAGAGGGAGCTTTCAACCAGTTGAAGGCGCGGTTTACTGAGGCTCCCGTGTTGGCGCATCCGGACCCTTCATTAGCGTTCATAGTGGAGGTGGATGCGTCCGAGGCTGGTGTTGGAGCCGTGCTATCACAGCGTTCGGGTACGCCACCAAAGCTCCGTCCCTGTGCTTTCTTTTCTAAGAAGCTGGGTCCGGCGTAGCGGAACTATGATGTGGGGGACAGGGAGCTACTAGCTATGGTAAAAGCCCTGAAGGTGTGGAGACACTGGCTTGAGGGGGCTAAGTACCCTTTTCTCATCTGGACTGACCATCGCAATCTGGAGTATATCCGAGAGGCGAGGAGACTGAATCCGCGTCAGGCGAGGTGGACCATGTTCTTTACTCGTTTTAGATTTACGATCTCTTACCGACCAGGTTCCCTCAACACTAAGGCCGACGCGCTGTCTCGTCTCTATGACACGGATGACCGGTCCATCGATCCGACTCCCATCCTTCCCGCCTCTTGTCTGGTGGCTCCGGTGGTATGGGAGGTGGACGCGGACATCGAGCGGGCGTTGAGGGTAGAACCTGCGCCGTCCCAGTGTCCGACTGGCCGTAGGTACGTACCGCTTGATGTCCGTGATCGATTGATTCGGTGGGCTCACACACTACCTGCTTCGGGTCATCCGGGGGTGGAGAGGACAGTGCGTGGTCTTAGAGGGAAATACTGGTGGCCCACCTTGGCTAAGGACGTGAGACTCTATGTCTCCTCCTGCTCGGTATGCGCTCAGAGTAAGGCTCCCAGGCACCTACCGAGGGGGAAGTTACAACCCCTTCCGGTTCCACAACGGCCATGGTCTCATCTATCGGTAGATTTTTTGACGGATCTTCCTCCATCTCAGGGGAACACTACTATTTTGGTCGTTGTGGATCGGTTCTCTAAGTCCTGTCGTCTCCTCCCATTGCCTGGTCTCCCTACGGCCCTACAGACTGCGGAGGCTCTATTTACCCACGTCTTCCGGCATTACGGGGTGCCGGAGGATATCGTATCTGATCGAGGTCCCCAGTTCACGTCCAGGGTATGGAGGGCGTTTATGGAGCGTCTGGGGGTCTCGGTCAGCCTCACCTCTGGGTATCACCCTGAAAGTAATGGGCAGGTGGAAAGAGTGAACCAGGAGGTGGGTAGGTTTCTGAGGTCGTACTGCCAGGACCGGCCAGGAGAATGGGCGAGGTACGTCCCGTGGGCGGAGTTGGCCCAGAACTCACTCCGCCACTCATCAACGAACATGTCGCACTTCGAGTGTGTACTGGGGTACCAGCCGGTCCTGGCTCCGTGGCATCAGAGCCAGACGGAAGCTCCTGCGGTGGAGGAGTGGGTACAGCGCTCTAGAGAGACCTGGCGAGCGGTCCAGGACTCTCTTAAGCAGGCCAGTGAACGGCAGAAGAGGAGCGCTGACCGCCACCGCAGTGAGGCCCCTGTGTTCGCACCAGGGGACAGGGTCTGGCTCTCGGCCCGAAACCTACCCCTCCGCCTGCCCTGCCGGAAGCTGGGGCCGCAGTGTGTGGGGCCATTTAAAGTCCTGAGGAGGATAAACGAGGTGTGTTATAGGTTACAACTTCCATCTTATTATCGTATTAACCCCTCGTTTCATGTGTCTCTCCTCAGGCCGGTGGTAGCTGGTCCTCTGCAGGAAGGTGAGGTACCGGAGGTCCCTCCTCCCCCTCTTGACATCGAGGGGTCCCCGGCGTATAGGATACGAGCCATTCTGGACTCAAGACGCCGGGTGAGGGGCCTGCAGTACCTCGTGGACTGGGAGGGGTACGGTCCGGAGGAGAGATGCTGGGTACCGGTGGGGGACATTTTGGATCCGTCCCTCTTGAGGGATTTTCACCGCCTCCATCCGGAGCGCCCTGCTCCTCGCCCTCCGGGTCGTCCTCGAGGCCGGAGTCGGCGCGCTGCGGGAGCCGCGCGTCGGGAGGGGGGTACTGTTACGAATCCCGCCGAGGATGGTGCCTCTTCCCGTTCGGGCGGCGCTCGGCGGTCGTCGTCTCCGGTCTACTAGCTGCCACCGATCCCCTTTTCTGTTTTCCTTTGAGTGTGTCTAATTTGTTTCACCTGTTGTGTGTTTAGGTTAGGGGTTATTTAAACCCAGTTTGCCCGCTGTCTTTTGTGCGGGCTTGTTTTTCTGTTACGTGTTGGTGGTGTTTCAGGAGTGGATTTATATGTACATTTTCTCTTGGACAATATTCTTTACGCGCCCTGTGTTTTGTGTGGCGTCGCCGTATTATATGTTATTTCTAGAAGGAAATAAACATCCACTTGTCAAGGATATTCCTGCTCTCTGCACCTGACTCTTTTATTCCAGCACTGGAATTGTTACAATGACACAAGTAATTTTTCCAACAATTGTTTACAGACAGATTATTTCACTTATACGTCACTGTATCACAATTCCAGTGGGTCAGAAGTTTACATACACTAAGTGGACTGTGCTTTAAGCAGCATGGCAAAAATTCCAGAAAATGATGTCATGGCTTTAGAAGCTTCTAATAGGCTAATTGACATAATTTGAGTCAATTGGAGGTGTACCTTTGGATGTATTTCAAGGCCTACCTTCAAACTCAGTGCCTCTTTGCTTGACATCATGTGAAAATCAAAAGAAATCAGCAAAGACCTCGGAAAAAAATGGTAGACCTCCACAAGTCTGGTTCATCCTCGGGAGCAATTTCCAAACGCCTGAAGGTACCATGTTCATCTGTACAAACAATAGTACGCAAGTATAAACACCATGGCCGTCATACCGCTCAGGAAGGAGACGCATTCTGTCTCCTAGAGATGAACGTTCTTTGGTGCGAAAAGTGCAAATCAATCCCAGAACAACAGCAAAGGACCTTGTGAAGATACTGGAGGAAACCGGTACAAAAGTATCTATATCCACAGTAAAATGAGTCCTATAGCGACATAAGCTGAAAGGCTGCTCAGCGAGGAAGAAGCCACTGCTCCAAAACCAGACTACGGTTTGCAACTGCACATGGGGACAAAGATCGTACTTTTTGGAGAAATGTCCTCTGGTCTGATGAAACAAACATAGAACTGTTTGGCCATAATGACCATCGTTATGTTTGGAGGAAAAAGGGTATTGCAAGCTAAAGAACACCATCCCAACCGTGAAGCATGGGGGTGGCACCATCATGTTGTCGGGGTGCTTTGCTGCAAGAGGGACTGGAACACTTCACAAAATAGATTGCATCATGAGTGAGGGAAATTATGTGGATATATTGAAGCAACATCAGTCAGGAAGTTAAAGCTTGGTCGCAAATGGGTCTTCCAAATGGGCAATGACCCCAAGCATACTTCCAATTTTGTGGCAAAATGGCTTAAGGACAACAAAGTCAAGGTATTGGAGTGGCCATCACAAAGCCCTGACCTCAATCCTATAGAAGATTTGTGGGCAGAACTGGAAAAGCGTGTGCGAGCAAGGAAGCCTACAAAGCTGACTCAGTTACACCAGCTCTGTCAGGAGGAATGGGCCAAAATTCACCCAACTTATTGTGGGAAGCTTGTGGAAGGCTACTTGAAATGTTTGACCCAAGTTAAACAATTTAAAAGCAATGCTACCAAATACTAATTGAGTGTATGTAAACTTCTGACCCACTGGGAATGTGATGAAAGAAATAGAAGCTGAAGGAAATAAGTCTCTCAACTATTATTCTAACATTTCACATTCTTAAAATAAAGTGGTGATCCTAACTGACCTAAGACAGGGAATTTTTACTAGGATTAAATGTCAAGAATTGTGAAAAACGATTTTTAAAATGTATTTGGCTAAGGTGTATGTCAACTTCAGACTTCAACTGTACATATGATATGAGCAATGTAAGATATGTAAACATTATTAAAGTGGCATTGTTTAAAGTGACAAGTGATCCATTGATTGAAGTGGACAGTGATTGGGTCTCAATGTAGGCAGCAGCCTCTCTGAGTTAGTGATTGCTGTTTAGCAGTCTGATGGCCTTGAGATAGAAGCTGTTTTTCAGTCTCTCGGTCCCGGCTTTGATGCACCTGTACTGACCTCGCCTTCTGGATGGTAGCGGTGTGAGCAGGCAGTGGCTTGGGTGGTTGTTGTCCTTGATGATCTTTTTGGACTTCCTGTGACATCGAGTGCTGTAGGTTTCATGGAGGGCAGGTAGTTTGCCCCCGGTGATGCGTTGGGCAGACCACATCACCCTCTGGAGAACTTGCGGTTGAGGGCGGTGCAGTTGCCGTACCAGGCTGTGATACAGCCCGACAGGATGCTCTCAATTGTGCATCTGTAAAAGTTTGTCAGGGTTTTGGGTGACAAGACAAATTTCTTCAGCCTCCTGAGGTTGAAGAGGCGCTGCTGCGCCTTCTTCACCACACTGTCTGTGTGGGTGGACCATTTCAGTTTCTCTGTGATGTGTATGCCCAGGAACTTAAAACTTTCCACATTCTCCACTGCTGTCCCTTCGATGTGGATAGGGGGGTGCTCCCTCTGCTGTTTCCTGAAGTCCACGATCATCTCCTTTGTTTCATTGACGTTGAGTGAGAGGTTGTTTTACTGACACCTCCTCCCTGTAGGCCAGTCTCGTTGTTGTTGGTAATCAAGCCCACTACTGTTGTGTCATCTGCAAACTTGATGACTGAGTTGGAGGCGTGCATGGCCACGCAGTTGTGGGTGAACAGGGAGTACAGGAGAGGGCTGAGCACGCACTCTTGTGGGGCCCCAGTGTTGAGGGTCAGCGAAGTGGAGATGTAGTTTCCTACCTTCACCACCTGGGGGCGGCCCGTCAGAAAGTCCAGGACCCAATTGCACAGGGCGGGGTTGAGACCCAGGGCCTCCAGCTTGATGATGAGCTTGGAGGGTACTATGGTGTTGAATGCTGAGCTGTAGTCAATGAACAGCATTCTTACATAGGTATTCCTCTTGTCCAGATGGGATAGGGCAGTGTGCAGTGTGACGGCGAATGCATCTGTGGACCTGTTGTGGCGGTATGCAAATTGTAATGGGTCCAGGGTGTTTTGTATGGTGGAGGGGATATGATCCTTAACTAGCCTTTCAAAGCAGTTCATGATGATAGAAGTGAGTGCTACTGGGCGGTAGTCATTTGGTTCAGTTATCTTTGCCTTCTTGGGTATGGGAACAATGGTGGCCATCTTGAAGCATGTGGGGACAGCAGACTGTGATAGGGAGCGATTGAATATGTCTATAAACACACCAGCCAGCTGGTCTGCGCATGCTCTGAGTACGCGGCTAGGGATGTCATCTGGCCCAGCAGCCTTGCAAGAGTTAATACGTTTAAATGTTTTAATCACGTGGGCCACAGAGAAGGAGGGGTGGCCTAAGACACGTCCTTGTTTGCGGGCCGCGACGTTGGCAATGTATTATCCTCAAAGCAGGCAAAGAATGTGTTTAGTTTGTCTGCAAGCGTGACATCGGTGTCCGTGACGTGGCTGGTTTTCTTTTTGTAGTCCGTGATTTCCTGTAGACCCTGCCACATACGTCTTGTGTCTGAGCCATTCAATTGCGATTCCACTTTGTCCCTGTACCTGCATTTCGCTTGTTTGATTGCCTTGCGGGGGGAATAACTTCACTATTTATATTCAGTCATTCCCAGACCTCTTTCCATGGTTAAATGCGGTGGTTCACGCGTTCAGTTTTGCGCGAATGTCGCCATCCATCCACAGCTTCTTGTGGAGGTAGGTTTTAATAGTGGGTACAACATCTCCAATACACTTCCTTATAAACTCACTCACCGAGTCAGCTTATAGATCGATGTTGTTCTCTGAGGCTGACCGGAACATATCCCAGTCCGCATGATCAAAACAATCTTGAAGCGTGGATCCCGTTTGGTCAGACCAGCGTTGAATGTTTCTATTCACTGGTACATCTTGTTTGAGTTTCTGCCTATAAGACAGTATGAGCAATATATCGTTGTTGTCGGATTTGCTGAAGGGAGGTCGGGGGAGGGCTTTGTATGCCTCGCGGAAGATAGAGTAGCAGTGATCGAGTGTATTACCCCCGCGCTTCGTGCAATCAATATGCTGATAGAATTCACGTAACCTTGTTCTCAAATTTGCTTTGTTAAAATCCCCAGCTACAATGAATGCAGCCTCAGGATATATGGTTTCCAGTTTACATAGAGTCCAGTGAAGTTCCTTGAGGGCCATCTTGGTGTCTGTTTGAGGGGGAATGTACACAGCTGTGACGATAACTGATGAGAATTCTCTTGAGAGGTAATATGGCCGCATTTTCTTGTAAGGAATTCTGGGTTGGGTGAGCAGAAGAACTTGAGTTCCTGTATGTGGTTGTGATTACACCATGAGTCGTTAATCATGAAGCATACACCCCCGCCCTTCCTCTTCCCAGAGAGGTTTTTATCTCTGTAGGCGCAATGCATGGAGAAGCCTGGTGGCTGAACCGATTCCGACAACATATCCCGAGAGAGCCATGTTTCCGTGAAACAGAGAATGTTACAATCTCTGATGTCTTTCTGGAAGGCAACCCTTGCTTGAATTTCATCTACCTTGTTGTCAAGAGACTGGACTTTGGCGAGTAGTATACACAGGAGTGGTGGGCGGTGTGCACGTTTACGGAGCCTGACCGGGAGGCCGCTCCGTCTGCCCCTTCTGCGGTGCAGTTGTTTTGGGTCGGCTTCTGGGATTAGATCCATTTTCCTGGGTGGATCCGCTTCGAGAAAGTCGTATTCCTGGTCGTAATGTTGGTAAGTTGACATTGCTCCTACATCCAATAGTTCTTCCCGGCTGTACGTAATAAGACTTAAGATTTCCTGGGGTAACAATGTAAGAAATAATACTTTAAAAAAATATATATACTGCATAGTTTCCTAAGGACTCGAAGCGAGGCGACCATCTCTAATAGAGTCACCAATAGTCACTGTATTGTGATTGTTTAGTGTTTTATTTACTCAACAAGTAGTGCCCCGAGGAGGGATCGAACCGTGTCTCAAAAGCAGCAGAAAAAGTCAAAGAAGGTTATCAACATTTCCGATATGGCTATACACGACTGGCCCCTACCGGGGAACAGTGGGTTAACTGCCTTGTTCAGGGGCAGAACGACAGCTCGGGGATTCGATCCAGCAACCTTTCAGTTACTGGCCCAATGTTCTAACAACTAGGCTACCTGCCACCTCTTTCATCAAGGCAAAGGGTGGCTACTTTGATTTGTTTAACACTTTTTTGGTTACTACATGATCCTTATGTGTTATTTCATAGTTTTGATGTCTCACTATTATTCTACAATGTAGAAAATAGTAAAAGTAAAGACAAACCCTTGAATGAGTAGATGTGTCCAAACTTTTGACTGGTACTGTATATATAATTTATAAGTCAAAAAAATATGTAGCTTCTACAGATTGCCGCTTTAAGTCTATTAAAAGTGTGCAGGTTTGAGCATGTGTCCATTAGGCCTATGGATAAAAAAATAATGTTTTAATCAGCATGAATTAGATTGAGCAATAAAAGCCTCACTTTTATTCCATAGGCTTGGATCCGCACTATGCAGCTGTAGCAAGAGCGCATTTTTCACTGGCTGTCCACTGGTTTCAAAAACAATGATTGATGGGCATCTTCATCCTTACCTCCAAGCGTTTATTCAAGTTGGATAATCTTTTGATGCCGACAGTAGTTGCACCATTGGAAGACATAGCTTGGACTGTTGCCTACAAAAGCATATTCCTGCTATTTTCCTGCGATCCATCAAACACATTTGGTGTGTCATCATAGTTGTCACTGAGTTGTGGTCAGACTCGCTCAGGTGGAACGAATTGAAACTTGCGCCTTTTTTCAATGCTGATTTGAATGTCATTGAGAAAACAGAAGTGTCAAAGATTTTTTTCACAAACATCCTTTCTGAATTTAAAAGTAATCCTCGAAGTAATCATCTAGTTTTTCAAAAGTATCGGTAATCTGATTACAATATTTTTGCTGGTAACGTAACGGATTACAGTTACTGTTTTTTGTAATCCCTTACATGTAATCCATTACTCCCCAACCCTGTACACATCCATGAATATCTACATTAAATTACTGTTTAATTGGAGCTTGATCCAAGTAGCAGTCAAAGCAGCCACAGCCACAGTTGCATTACCTAATGTTAGCCCCCTGATTTTCCCAAAATGTTGTCTACGTGTCAGACTCAACAAACTCTCATACTTTATGGTCAGCGCTTGCAAGATCCACTGTCAATGATGGTACAACACCCATCTTCAGTATTGGCTTTCTGGCAAGACCCATCGAATGTTCTCCCCAATTAAGCAACTTTGCTTGAAATGTCCACTGCACACGCGTGACATGATTAAACGCTCGCTAGCTAACAATCACACCACAGACAAAAGATTACTAGTAGCCTATCTTTGGTTGTACATATGTTCTGCTTGAGCTAGCTAGTTTACAGTTTGTTAACAAAGCCAAAGAAGGCATAGGTGCATATTGTTGAATGGCACCAAAGGATCATGGTGAAAGTGGCCATAACTAGCAAAGGATTATGGTTGATGTAGTCGTTTTCATCCTGCCTCAGACAGTCAAATCAAATATATTTATAAAGCCTGTTTTACATCAGCAGTGCTTATACAAACCCAGTGGTTATACAGAACCCCAGCCTAAAACACTAAACAGCAAGCAATGCAGATGTAGAAGCACAGTGGCTAGGAAAAACTACCCAGAGAAGCAGGAACCTATGAAGAAACCTAGAGAGGAACCAGGCTCTGAGGAGTCAGTCCTCTTCTGGCTATGCCAGGTGGAGATTAGAAGAGTACAAAAATAAACTAGATGTAGTCTAGTTGTAATGAGTGTAAGAGATGTTGACAAAGGAGTAGATTTGGTTGTAAATGAACATTTAAGAACACAATACTATGCTTTCTTAAATATATTCACAGATGGATCTAAGGACCCTAAAACAAAAGGTGCAGCTTTTAGTTTAAGGGAGCAGTGACGAAAAGAGCAACAGATGATTTGTTGGACATACTATTGGCTGCAGAGTGGGTGGAGGTGGTGAGGCCAGACAGTAGTCATCTGCTCTGACTCCTGTGCAGCACTGGTGAGCATAAATTAATCTGTGTCTCAGAGCAGAAACAATGTATTGTATGAGGTTTTGCAGTGCTTGTATTGGGTGAAACAGATGGGGGTATTTGTGCTGTTCCTCTGGGTACCAGCTCATGTGGGAGTAGAGGGGAATGAGGTGGTGAATGTTATCACCAAGCAGGCTCTTAAACATCCTAATGTTGACAATGAATTTTCAATCAGTAAAGCAGAAGCCAAGGGGTTAATAAGAACAGTGGTTAAAAACTAATGGCAATAGTTGTGGAGCAGGGAGAGAAAGGATAGACACTAGAGGTCGACTGATTCATCGGAATGCCCGATTAATTAGGGCCGATTTCAAGTTTTCATAACAATCGGAAATCGGTATTTTTGGACACCGATTTGGCCTAATTTTTTTTTCAATATATTTTTTTACACCTTTATTTAACTAGGCAAGTCAGTTAAGAACACATTCTTATTTTCAATGACGGCCTAGGAACAGTGGGTTAACTGCCTTGTTCAGGGGCAGAACGACAGATTTTTTTACCTTGTCAGCTCGGGGATTCAATCTTGCAACCTTACGGTTAACTAGTCCAACGCTCTAACCACCTGCTTTACATTGTACTCCACGAGGAGCCTGCCTGTTACGCGAATGCAGTAAGAAGCCAAGGTAAGTTGCTAGCTAGCATTAAACTTATCTTATAAAAAACAATCAATCAATCATAATCACTAGTTAACTACACATGGTTGATGATATTACTAGTTTATCTAGCGTGTCCTGCGTTGCATTTAATCGATGCGGTGCGCATTCGCGAAACAGGACTGTCGTTGCTCCAACATGTACCTAACCATAAACATCAATGCCTTTCTTAAAATCAATACACAAGTATATTTTTTTAAACCTGCATATTTAGTTAATATTGCCTGCTAACATGAATTTATTTTAACTAAGAAAATTGTGTCACTTCTCTTGCAACAGAGTCAGGGTATATGCAGCAGTTTGGGCCGCCTGGCTCGTTACAAACTGTGTGAAGACTATTTCTTCTTGACAAAGACAGCCAACTTCGCCAAACGGGGGATGATTTAACAAAAGCGCATTTGCGAAAAAAGCACAATTGTTGCACGACTGCAATGCCTTTCTTAAAATCAATACACCAAAGTATATATTTTTAAACCTGCATATTTAGCTAAAAGAAATCCAGGTTAGCAGGCAATATTAACCAGGTGAAATTGTGTCACTTTTCTTGCGTTCATTGCACGCAGAGTCAGGGTATATGCAACAGTTTGGGCCGCCTGTGTAACGGTTGTCGAAGTCATTCTCCTCCTCAGACGAGGAGGAGCATGGATCGGACCAACACGCAGCGAGGTATGTAGACATGATGATTTTAATAATAATAACGAAGACGAAAATACACTTGAACAAACTACAAAACAATAAACGAAGTCAACAGACCTGAACAAACGAACTTACATAACACAAAGAACGCACGAACAGGAACAGACTAAACAAACGAAACCGTCCCGTGTGGTGACGAACACAAACACGGAAGACAATCACCCACAAACAAACAGTGAGAACAGCCTACCTTAATTATGGTTCTCAATCAGAGGAAACGTCAAACACCTGGCTCTAATTGAGAACCATATCAGGCAACACATTTAACCCAACATAGAAACACATAACATAGAATGCCCACCCCAACTCACGCCCTGACCAACTAAACACATACAAAAACAATGTAAAACAGGTCAGAAACGTGACAGCCTGGCTCGTTGCGAACTAATTTGCCTGAATTTTACTTCATTATGACATAACATTGAAGGTTGTGCAATATAACAGGAATATGTAGACTTATGGATGCCACCCGTTAGATAAAATACGGAACGGTTCCGTATTTCACTGAAAGAATAAACGTTTTGTTTTCGAGATGATAGTTTCCGGATTCGACCATATTAATGACCTAAGGATCCTATTTCTGTGTGTTATTATGTTATAATTAAGTCTATGATTTGATAGAGCAGTCTGACTGAGCGGTGGTAGGCAGCAGCAGGCTCGTAAGCATTCATTCAAACAGCACTTTCGTGCATTTTGCCAGCAGCTCTTCACTGTGCTTCAAGCATTGCGCTGTTTATGACTTCCAGCCTATCAACTCCCGAGATTAGGCTGGTGTAACCGATGTGAAATGTCTAGCTAGTTAGCGGGGTGCGCGCTAATAGCGTTTCAAACGTCACTCGCTCTGAGACTTGGAGTAGTTGTTCCCCTTGCTCTGCATGGGTAATGCTGCTTTGAGGGTGGCTGTTGTCGATGTGTTCCTGGTTCGAGCCCAGGTAGGAGCAAGAAGAGGGACGGAAGCTAAACTGTTACACTGGCAGTACTAAAGTGCCTATAAGAACATCCAATAGGCAAAGGTATATGAAATATAAATCGTATAGAGAGAAATAGTCCTATAATTCCCATAATAACTACAACCTAAAACTTCTTACCTGGGAATATTGAAGACTCAACCACCAGCTTTCATATGTTCTGTCATGACGTTGCCCTCTTTGGGTACAGCGAGCACCATCCCCCTCTCTCTGTCTCCTACACTCAGGCTGCTGCGACCTCAGGTCGTAAATTCCTGGAGGAGATTATCTCCTCATGGCCACAGTATAGAGACAGAGGGAGTTTTCATAGAGAGAACAAAGGAATTTCTTCCACCTCACAGAACTTGAGGTCCGAACAACATTTATGTTCTGGAGAAGGTATAAAAGATCGGTGAAGAATCCAGCTACAAACTGGTCCGTTTGGTACAATTTTGTGAAACTCATGGGAGACAATACGGCCACATTACCATAATGCTGTTTATATAATAGCCTCAGTAATGAGGCTTACATCTAATTGTTGTATAAGATGAATGAGTGAGGATGATACTGTTTGTGAAATTGTGTAATGTGATTTTGGACTGTTTAAAGAAGGAAACTCCAATTCCCTTTGGAGTTTAACTAAATCAGAGAACTGCCCATGAGCACAGTTAAGGACGGGCATCCTGGGACAGGCCCTTTTCTGCTCTTCCGAATAAAACCCCCACCCGGGTTTTCTATCACCAGACCAGCTTACCTCGATAACGAGAGGGCCAAGGTTTGAGAGGAGACCATAAACCTAAGGTTTGAGTAGATGGCTGAATCTTTTAACCACACCACGTGGTTAAACTGTTAGGCTATCGATACCGACAGAATAAGAACAAGTCTTTGATATTAATTCCTAGTCTGCAGCTAGGAATTCGGTATCATTTAACGCGAAGACCGACAACCGCCGAAACATCTATTCTATAACGACATGAATGAATGTCACTCTGAACTATTCATTCTAACCACGACAGAGACAGAGAGGGCGGACAAACTCTCCAACAGAAACATACTTTTCAACAGAGATCCCGACAACATACTGAGCGTAAATATATTGATTGATTGCAATTATTCCCGAATGAGTGAGCGTTCATGTGCAAAGGATTAGCATTTCAATTTTTATAATTATCAACTTTGTAGTGATCAGTTATTCAAATATCTGAAAGCTATATTAGGAAAGTTATAACTTTATAATCTGAATATTTTCCTTGGTGCCCCTACTTCCTAGTTAATTACAGTTACATGATTAATCAGTTTAATCGCATAATAATAATAATTACAGAGAGTTATTTGATAAATAAGTCTTCAGTTTAATGATGCCAAAGACACGACAGTTCTCATGTTCTGAGCAAGGAACTTAAACGTTAGCTTTCTTACATGGTACATATTGCACTTTTACTTTCTTCTCCAACACTTTGTTTTTGCATTATTTAAACCAAATTGAACACGTTTCATTATTTATTTGAGGCAAAATTGATTTTATTGATGTATTATATTAAGTTAAAATAAGTGTTCATTCAGTATTGTTATTGTCATTATTACAAATAAACAAAGAATTCGGCCAAATAATCGGTATCGGCTTTTTTTGGTCCTCCAATAATCGGTATCAGTATCGGCGTTTAAAAATCATAATCGGTCGACCTCTAGTAGACACTGTTGATGACACAAGTTTACTGGAGAACTGAGACGAAGTAGAGACTCTGGACAGGGTGGATATTCGTATAATAAAAAGCAGTTTTATTCAGAGGTAAAGATATCTGATACAAACATGCATGGACTCGTTCATTCAGCTCGTAATGAACCTGCAGACAGAGCCCAGATAACAGAAATACATAGTCATTTTATACAGGACAGAAAGTAGGTTGAGTCTGGTAGATCTGGTTTTCTGGTTGGTCCTGATCAGGTTGTTGTCTTCTCAGATTGGTCCGGATGAGCTGTGCGTCATCCTTCTGAGTCTTGTATCAAAAGTTCTTTGTTACCAAAATGTTCAGCTAAAATAGGAGATTAGGTGTGTGCGCAGATGTTCTTATTTAATCGGTGTTTATGAAAGGTTTATGTCAGCCCTCTGTCCTCGGTTATGTGTGTGTCTCATTATCTCGTGGGATGCAGACCCAAGCACTCTTGCTCAAGGCCTTCCCTGCCTTATCAGTGTTTATGAATGTTCTGTGTCAGCCATCTGTCTCTGGTGTGTGTGTGTCTCAGTTTCTGCTTGTGAGAAACCCTGTTTTTTAGAAAGAAGTTAGTTATAACAATGTAATAGCAATATGCTTGTGTTATTACAATGGTATTTCTTACAACACCTGAATAAGATCCAGGAAAAGGTGGAGGCAGGGAGGTCCTCAGGCCGAGAGAGAAGGGAGGAAACTGTAGTCACAAGGCTGAGACTGGGACACACCAGGCTCAATAGTACAATGAAATTGGTGGGGAAACATTCAACTAGAAGGTGTGATCATTGTCAGGAGGAGATGGAGACAGTGGAAAATGTTATATTTCAGTGCCAGAAATATGTGAGGGAAATTGAGCGATTGTTATTAGATTTGAGGAGTAATGGGGTTGAAGAGCCAGGATTAAGTGAACTTCTGGGGAAATCTTCAGGGGATGTAGTATTTAATTATGTATTTCGTTTCCTTAGGGAGACGAGATTATTCGGTAGGATTTAGACCTTCACTGCTTCTGGTCCACACTCCAATCCAGTTGGTGGCGGTAATGCACCTTAACGTTGGTTGCCGACCACCATATAAAATCCACAAAAGGCCAGGGCTGCATTCCAAACACTTAAAAGACACACCCTCTCCCCTCTGATTAAGTGGACACTTCTGAGGATGTTTGACGAGTTTACACTTGCAGGGCAAGGGAGGAATTAATTAATTTTAAAATGGACCTTTCCCGGAAATTCGTCACTCATTAGGTCGGAGCTCGGGGCGGCAGGTAGCCTAGTGGTTAAAGCGTTGGGCCAGTAATGGAAAGGTTGCTAGATCGAATCCCTGATCTTAACTGACTTGCCTGGTTAAATAAAAATGTAATAAAAAATAATTTGGCCCACAGGTGTGTTTTCAGTCATCATGGAGCCACCAGTAGCTATTGTGTGTGCTTTGTATGTGCTACTGTCAATTATGATTGCATGTCTAATTAAATTAACTATATATTTATTGTAATGTAACAGCAGGGGGCAGGTCTCGAACACTCGACCTTCTAGCCCGATGTCTGGCTCGCTATCGACTGTGCAGCAAAAGCATGCTCGTAGATTTTCGTGCTTACAGTCGATTTCCGTGCTTATAAAACGTCCTTGCGCCTCTACGTCTTACGCTCACCGGCCAAGCACACGCACTGTCGTGGATGCAAGGTCCGATCACTTCTGACACCAATGTAATGAAACAGGCAGGGAGCAGGTCTCAAACCCTCGACCTTCTAGCCCGAGGTCTGGCGCGCTATCGACTGTGCCGCAAAAGAATGCTCATGTGGCAGAGTCGATTTCCGAGCTTATAAACCCAGGGTCGTTACACTATTCACTAGTCATATATATAAGTATGATTTTGAATAAATACGTTTTATTTCTACAATTTCCAAAAGCTAACCAAACAAAAACATAATTACTTTGACGAGATGTTTGTGCATTTGTAGCACAATTTATAACTTATTTACATTCGTTTTTACTTGTATGTTGACTTCTCCATATTGAAGTAGAGTTTCTGGCAGACTTTTCTTTGTGAATGTACAATCATCGCGAATTGAATTATGGGGCGTTTCAGGCGCCGAGTGAACAGAATTGTACACTCGCAAACTCTATCAATAACGAGGGCTGAGGGGCTTACGTTGCGAAGTTCCCTTGTTTGGTTAATCATTTCGACCAACGCAGGAATTCCCCCGAGGTCATAAAGCAGGGTAAGTGGAGCCCAGATCAACCCTAATGGCCTCATAGACTGCCGGTCCGTGATTGGTCTGTGTAGCTAAGCGGGTAGCTAAGCAGGAGCCAACCAGCAGAGCTCGTGACTTCACGCCACAGACCGGACACTGGGGCTTGAGTCTAACATAATACCTGTACGCCCACGAGCACACTGTTGAGTTCCGCCTCAGTTTGAAACTCTTGCCAAAGTGTTAGAAGGGGAATATTAACATTTACTGTTGTTGATACAAATGTTTAAATTCCATGCATTATGGCAACGATGTCTTACTCTTGACAACCCTTTTCACAATGAGGTACAGACACTGATCATTCTAATGATATGAGAACCCTTTTCACAATGAGGTACAGACACTGATCATTCTAATGATATGAGAACCCTTTTCACAATGAGGTACAGACACTGATCATTCTAATGATATGAGAACCCATTTCACAATGAGGTACAGACACTGATCATTTCTTATTTAACTTGCTGCAAGAAATATAGGGATGTAAAAAGACTCCAAATCCACCAACACACAGTAGACTATTCTAATAATTCCTTATCTTTAGCCATCAGGGGGCACTAGAGTTCCACCCTTTAGCTTTAACAGTAGGTGTTCATATCAACAAGGGTTCAGCCTCATTTACCTAATGCTAATTTATAGATGCGCCAATCACAGATGGAGAGCATCATGTCGTACAATGCCCATCATATTCTTTTTGCTGTCACTTACAAAATCATTCACCTTTGATATCCCGCTCATGAGTATCCCTGTATTCATGAATAAACAGAATATTCCAAATTGAAATTAATATGAGTTAATAGGAATAGTAACTGAAATGTGGACATGTTTCTTGCAGTGAAATTATACAACACATGTCAATTTTGTTTCGGGAACAGGAGTGGAGAAATATGATTTCTTTCTTTCAGCATCTCTTGTCAAAATTCAATGCTTGTGTTATGTGTTATCTTTTACACTTTTAAGCAAGCAGCCAGTATTTCAACCACACAACATATGCACCCAAGACGAATTGAAGTGTTATCATAAACATGTTTTCTCAGCTTTTAATTTCCTTAAAATCGGTTAAACTGATGACATTCAGACATTTTGCACTGGACCAAACATAATCACACAACACCCATGATATGCGAAACTGAGCTTGCACAGACTGTAAATAAGATAAGATATTTACATATCCTGTTTTAGATCACCATAACCCAGGCATCTGATCTGGGTTTCTTATATCCGGGATACAACTTTTTCGGGTTATTGTAAACTGGATATGATGTTTATATGTGTCAACTCAAACAGAATAATTGAGTATCCAGAATAATAACAGGATATTGGTGTTCATGTCAATGTGGTCATTGATGGCATAATGGGTGCGAGTGTACCCATAGAGCAAAGCAAAAGTAAAAGCAGGAAGAGTAACCATCAATATGTGCTGTGATTTGATTCAACTCAACTGACATTACAAAAAATACATTCCATTGCATGAGCCACAATAACTGGAGAAAAGTTACATTCGTGAGCATCTTTAAATGAATGGGTACAAACACTTTTAAAATGCCCCATGTACGTTGTGAGAGCCTCAAATAAGTTATGTATGTTCTGGAATAACACAAACTATAGCCAACTAATCACTATAATTTGCAGCATGTACAGTAGTGGCTCTTTGTTTACACCATCCTCTTATCATCTCTTTCTTACGCTAGATTTAGAATCACATGAAATCGTCATGGTCTCCTGCTTAATTTACTGGACGAGACGTGCTCTGGCCGGATGGAGTAGTGACAGATGATGACTTTAGTGCCCCAAGGGGTTGCGCACAAAGCAGTCCGTGATCTGTGAACACACATGGAACATTTCAGCGCAGTCAGTCCCAACGATGGTCAAAGTTGGGTAAATGTCTGAGAGCTGATGCAAGGACTTCAAAATGAATCAGATGGAGTTGCTGTATCAAATAATCGTATTCGGTATGGCGGTATAAGGGATCAAATAAAAAATAAAAGCACATCGAAACTTGGCTGATCGCAATCTGATCAACCGGACGGGACGTCTCCAAGTTCGTTAAGCAAAACCTTTCCACCATCGAGACAGTTTCTGATAACTCAATGTATAGTTTATGTGACGCACGCAGTGCACAAGACAAGGCTGTATTCTTACAGGTGCTATTTTGTAGCCTACACTAGTCAAGCTACTCTTCTTGGGTTGTTGAAACTCACGAAACTCCGAGACTGGAAGTTACATGGAATAAAGTGACAGCCAAAATGAGCATTTACTCTCATATCTGGAGGTTTTTACAGATATTCCTAGCGACGATCGTCACAGTTGTCACCCAAGGTATGTGCCTTTTATTGTAAGTGAAAACTAGCCTGAGTGATTTTCGGCATATACCTATATTAATTTACATTATGTTTTGCTCTATTCCATGGATGTGTTTGATTGGTATAGCCTAAATGTAGTTATAGACTCGTTATGGTGTTCGAATAGTCTAGACGTGTATTCTAGTTTACTTCCTATAAAATAATATCAAACTAGTAGCCTTTTAATAATGTTTGTGTTGTCTCTTTATAATATAATTATGATCGAGATGTTGATGACACAACATAGACCAGCATTTCCCAAACTCGGTCCTGGAGACCCCAAGGCGTTCACGTCTTGGTTTTTGCCTCAACACTACCCAGCTGACTCAAAATATCAAAGCTTGATGATGAGTTGATTATTTGAATCAGCTGTGTAGTGCTATGGCAAATACCAAAACGAGCACCCCTTTGGGTCCCCTGGACCGAGTTTGTGAAACGTTGAAATAGCCACTGTTACCCGTGTGGTTCAAAATGTATTTAACTTATAGTTTCCTTTGAAATTATATACCATACTTGTATGTCTACAATTGACATACACACTGACCAAGCCATCAGTCAAATGGCCTACCAAAATGCATTAGGCCAAAGAGGTCCACTTTAGCCTAATTGGGCCTACTCCAAAGAGCATGGTAAACAAAGTTTTTTTAATTTGTGGTTGATCTTATTGATTTGTGCTGATGTAACATTGCTGATGTGAATTTAGTTTTTTGCAAACCTCTATTTCTGTCTGGCGTTATGGCGGCGCCAAATGCATGCTCTGGCAATTTCGACTTGCCAACACTCTGCTATTTTCCAACGGTGTCGCCAGGGTCGGTAATTTGCCTGCTTTATATAAACTCAATAGCGCTAGGTTGGAAAGATGTGTCCTTAAAACCATGCGCCAATGTGCCAATTTCACGCAGCGCTACTGGTGATATTTAAACTGGTCTTAGCAGTAACGCAATTGGTTATGCCATCGATTTTGCCAGCAGAGAAGCACAATAGCCTAATATGTAGCATATAACCAATGTTTTATTAAAACATAATTAACAGCAAAACAGTCAACAGACATTCTCGTTTTTTCTTTATGTTGGACGTAATTATTTGTCCATGCAGCTTCTATGCAAAGTTTGGACTCATTAGGCTTATCTGTGATGCACATTGAATGAAAGGTGTCAGTGACTGTAGGAAGGCTTTTTAGGAACATAAACTTATAACAATAGACTGCTTATTGTTTTTCCTTTTATCATAACAAAAATGCATCTTCTGTGTTCATATGTAGCACCCAACAGTAAAATCGCGGGAATTCCGATCCCTGGCCTTGGTGCTGAATCCTCTTGTAGTTTAGGCTATTTATTTGCCTGTTCATTTGTTTATCTTTCACGTGGCAAAGTCCAAAGTCACTAACAGGCCATATCAGGCGATGGTACTGTAAGCTAATCTTATTATAATGTTTGGCCAATGTCCAATTGTCCATGGCTCTAACATGCAGTGCATTTTCGAAATGCGAATGCTATGTGTGTAGACGAATATTTTCATGTTGAAGCCAATTGCTTCTATGTTGAAGCCTGACACACCCCTGAACCTATACCACCAGCACTAAGATTTACTATTGCGTTAAGTAGCGCTAAGATTTACTATTGCGTTAAGTAGCGCTAAGATTTACCATTATGTTAGGTTTGTTAAAATAGAGCCCTATAGTATGTGTAGGATGTACTGTGTACCGGTACCTCTGTTACATTGGAGTATTACCAGTTTATGCACTTTAAATCATATAAAATGTTATTTGTCACATGCTTCATAAACAACAGGTGTAGACTAACAGTGAAATTCTTACTTATTGCCCTTCCTAACAATGCAGAGAAAACAATTTAATAATAATAGAACAATAACATGAGAAATAATGACACAAAGAGTAAAGATACCTTGGCTATATATATGGGGTACCAGTACAGAGTCAATGTGCAGGGGTTCCGAGGTAATTGAGGTGTATATGTACATATATAGGTAGGGGTAAAGTGATGAGGCAACAGGATAGATAATAAGCAGTAGCAGCATATGTGATAATTCAAACGAGTTAGTGCAAGGGAGAGGCAATGCAGATAGTCCAGGTAGCTATTTGATTAACTATTTAGCAAGTTCCACTCATGAAATGGACACACATGAAACATTTATATTGCTTTCATTTCCCAAGTTTAGTGACAGTGTCCAGCAGAGCTAGTCCAGAACTCATCATTGTGCTCATTCACATCACCTCAGTAATGAAATGGACAAGACCCTGTGGACTTTAATTACAAACCCAGCAATATTCCACATCACAAAGGCATTTGCTAAAAAGCTTTTAACTGCCTCAAAGACTGCTATTTCCAGGCAATGTGGCCCTCCTGAATTATAATAAACAGACTGGATAAAGAGATAATAAAAAGGGAGAAATCCTGATAAAACAGATTTTTAAAAGCAGCTTTAAGAGTCTCATTGGATATAGCAATCTCTACCAATCCCACACAGGCCTAAGCATCTCCCTCCCTCCCCTCCCTTTCTGTACAAATCTGATCAGTGCTCTATCTCGTTTGTATGTTTATGTAGCAGTTGCAGGGACATAGGGTCTTTTCAAGAGTAAACCACCATTTCTATTAGGAGAGCTTTGTCCCTGAAATGCTTAGGTCATGCCTGACCTTTCCCCTGGGGAGAGGACACTGCCATTATGGAAGTAAACAACATCTTGACCTAAACACAGGCTCTCTTCACCACTTCATGTGGAATAAGTGAGATATCTGTGTCAAGGCTCCGTCAAGTCGTTGGAAATCAGATCACTTACAGGCTGTTCTGCATATATGGAAATGGCAGGTAGCCTAGCGGTTAAGAGTGTTGGACCAGTAACTGAAAGGTTGCTGGTTCAAATCCCCAAACTGACTAGGTGAAAAACCTGTTTGTGCTCTTGAGCATGGCACTTAACCATAATTGCTACTGTAAGTCGCTTTGGATAAGAGTATCTGCTAAATTACTGAATTGTATTTTAGCACATTAGAATGCATGGGGGACACTTATCTGCATACAAACATGATATTATTGCAGAAGAAAAGGAACAGGCAAACTGTTACTGGTCATTCAAACACCATGCATCATAGGCCAGGTTTGGTTGGTGTGTGGTCAACCCAAATCAGTGGGTTCCATCAAGACAAACTCAAGTTGAATAGCTTGTCAGAGCGTGATAGATAATTCTGTATTAAAAGAGACAATGTATTGTATGCTAGTTGGTCTCAATATAATGCTGACAATAGCATACAATGACAGCATGGGTAACGTTTTGTTTCCTAGTAACAACCAATAGCCTACTGTAATAGCACAGTACTGTAAGTAAAGATAGCTTGTACTCATGACTGAGCAGTACTGTGCTGTCCAGAAATTGATCAGCTGACAGCTTTATCTCTACTGGGAACAATGCCAAGCAGACCTAAAGACACTTATAGCCATGTCATTAATTAGCTTTTGCCTTAGTCTCCTCACTTTTTTTGAATCAACCTTATATGTTTCACTGTGTCCAGTGATGCTAATGGTACTGTGGTACTGTTTTTACCCCCAACATTAGAACATAGGGCCCTATGTAGTCCTGTCGGGCTCCCTGTTCCTAGCATTCTGATGCCCTTATTATTTGCTGTATCTAACAGGCTCACAAGTAGTGACTTATTCTGAGAAAAGAGACACATTATGTTTAAAGGTTGGCTTAGTCTTACTTCATCAGTTCTGAAAATCTCTCTCTCTCTGCTTTTACATATCTAATATATTATATTTAAATTGTTATTACTATTGCATAATGCAAGTGCTTATTCCCTAAAGATAGACACCCACTGTACAAATCTAACCTATTCACAGATATTTTCATTTGGAATCAACTAGAGAATTTGGAAAATAGATTTGATTAACAGCATATCATTTTGTGCTCGGTATATGGATTCAGTTGTGCATTGTTTTTCCTTTTGCATTTGAAGAGCAAAGCAGTTGATCCTTGTAAGAACGAAAACAACTATGTCAATGGAGACATTAGAGAAGTGCTTTTCTGTAGGCCAGAATAGATATTGATTAGGTGGACAGGGAAAAAGAAAAGTGAAAGGTCTCAGTCTCCAAGTTGAGTGATTGGCGCAGCTCTGTGCTGAAACAGCTGGTGGAGGGATTTGGCATTGTGTTTATCAGCTGGATGCAATGCTTTCATCATGGGTAGTGAGGATGGATGTACAGTATAGGCACAGCATATACACTATATATACAGAAGTATGTGGACACCACTTCAAATTAGTGGATTCGTCTATTTCAGCCACACCCGTTGCTGACAGGTGTATACTGTAAAATCGAGCACACAGCCATGCAATCTCCTTAGACAAACATTGGCAGTAGGATGAAGTGCTCAGTGACTTTCAACATGGCACCGTCATAGGATGCCACCTTTCCAATGTCTGCCCTGTTAGAGCTTCCCCGGTCAACTGTAAGTGCTGTTATTGTGAACTGGAAACGTCTAGGAGCAACAATGGCTCAGCCATGAAGTGGTGAGCCACACAAACTCACAGAACGGGACCGACGAGTGCAGAAGCGCGTAGAGCGTAAAAAACGTCTGTCCTCGGTTGCAACACTCACTACCGAGTTCCAAACTGCGTCTGGAAGCAACGTCAGCACAATAACTTTTCGTCGGGAGCTTCATGAAATGGGTTTCCATGGCTGAGTTGCCGCACACAAGCCTAAGATCACCATGCGCAATGCCAAGCGTTGGCTGGAGTGGTGTAAAGCTCATCGCCATTGGTTTCTGGAGCAGTAGAAATGCATTCTCTGGAGTGATGAATCACACGTCACCGTCTGGCAGTCTTACGGACGAATATGGGTTTGGTGGATGCCAGGAGAATGCTACCTGCTCGAATGCATAGTGCAAAATGTAAAGTTTGGTGGAGGAGGAATAATGGTCTGGACTGTTTTTCTTGGTTTGGGCCAGGCCCCTTAGTTCCAGTGAAAGGAAATCTTAATGCCACCGCATACAATGACATTCTAGAAGATCTGTGCTTCCAACTTTGTGACAACAATTTGGAGAAGGCTCTTTCATGTTTCAAATGTTTTATTTAACTAGGCAAGTCAGTTAAGAACAAATTCTTATTTACAATGACGGCCTACCCTGGCCAAACCCTCATGACACTGGGCCAATTGTGCTCCACCCTATGGGAAGAAGAACAGTTGTAGCACATCTCCCTCCTGCAAAGATGCAGAAGCAGAAAAGGCCCAGTGAGTGCTTATTCACAGCGGTGGGAGATGTTGCCAGCTCTGGTATTAAACAGCACATCTGTCAGTAGCCACTGGTGGAGACAGCCCAAGCCCAGGCCCCAGACCCAGCCTTCTCCTACAGAAAAAGATTGAGACACGTCTGTGTGAGAGAAGAAAATAAATCAATTTGTGTTTCTCTTTGGGTTGTCGCTACGTAGACATGGCTCCGTTATGTTTCCCTGACTTTGTAAAGCTTTCCAACGAGTCCACAGCCTCAGTACGATGGCTGCTCAGCGATAAAAGCAGGCGAAGGAGGGATGATGTCACACGCCACAGACCATGAGGGACAAGACCAAGTTAAATTTACAAAAAGCTCCAAGCCCTCCTTATCAGGATAAGGTAAGACCCAGATGCAGACCGTGTCAAAGTAACAATGTTTATTACAGCAACAGAAGCAAAGGTACAGGACGGCAGGCAGGCTCAGGGTCAGGGGCAGGCTGAGTGGTCAGGCTGGCGGGTTCAAGGTCAGGACAGGCATGGGTCAAAAACCAGGAGGATGAGAAAAACAGAGGCTGGGAAAAGACCGGCGCTGACAGGACAAACGCTGGTAAACTTGACAAACAAGACGAACTGGCAACAGACAAACAGAGAACACAGGTATAAATACACAGGGGATAATGGTGAAGAGGGGGATGGAAACAATCACAAAGACCGGTGAAACAGATCAGGGCGTGACACTCTTCCTCCTCAGGAAAAAAGCCATCAACAATCCAGTGACAGATGTGTCGTTCTCTTTTGTCATAATTTGACAAATGGAACTAAAACATGTGTCTCTACAGATGCAGATCATTATGTCTGTAATCTTAGTCAACTCTGTGGTAAGCACAAGTTTATGACAGTTATCGGATCAAGAATAGTTGTCAAGAGGGACATTGTTGATGATGTCTACAAATAGTTGACTTGTCACTGGGGTATGTGATGCATGCATTGTGTATTCTTAGTTTGACATAGTTCATGATGAATAGAATCACATTACATTGCAGGGCTCATATGCTAGTCTTTGGATGAGGTTGTCCTCTTGGCAGAACCGAATGTGCCCATTTTTCATGAACAAGCATCTGACTTTATTCTGCAATGCAAGCTATAGGCCTACCCTTAAGAGGATAATAGACTTGGTTTCATTATTTTTGAACAGACAGTTTATTAACTGGCAGTTTGTGAGATAATATCCGGTAATGAGCACATACCAGGCAGTTGGTGCTTTGCTCTCTCTCTCCCTCTCTCTCTCTCTCTCTCTCTCTCTCTCTCTCTCTCTCTCTCTCTCTCTCTCTCTCTCTCTCTCTCTCTCTCTCTCTCTCTCACTCTCTCTCACTCTCACTCTCACTCTCACTCTCACTCTCACTCTCACTCACACACACCAAGTAGGCCAATTAGCCTCCCATTGACAGTGCAGCCTCAGGTCAGCTGCCATAATCTGTGTAATCTATCAAAATGGCCGCAAAATGAGAGTGGATGCTGGCCTGCGGACCCTCATGCTTTTAGGCCAGATCAAAGGGCTCTCATGCTGTTGTCTCTTTCGACATCCTCACGCTACTCCAAACACCCAAAATTACAATTCTGCCCTGTGTGGGAAACAAATGCAATAACATACAGAAAACAAAGGCAATAACTATACTGAACAAAAATATAAGCACAACATGTAAAGTGTTGGTCCTGTGTTTCATGATCTGAAATAAAATATTGCCAAATTTGTTTGCATTCCTGTTAGTGAACATTTCACCTTTGCCAAGATAACCCATCCACCTGACAGGTGTGGCATATCAAGAAGCTGATTAAACAGCATGCTCATTACACAGGTGCACCTTGTGCTGGGAACAATAAAAGGCCACTCAAAAATGTGCCGTTTTGTCACACAATACAATGCCACAGGTGTCTCCAACGTCGTTTTAGAGAATTTGGCAGTACATCCAACCAGCCTCACATCCGCAGATCACTTGTAACCACGACAGCCCAGGACCCCTACATCCCGCTCCTATATCTATGGGATTGTTTGAGACCAGCCACCCGGACAGCAGATGAAACTGAGGAGTATTTCTGTCTGTAATAAAACCCATTCTGATTGGCTGGGCCGGGCTCCCAAGCAGGTGGGCCTATGCCTTCCCCGTCCCACCCATGGCTGCTCCCCTGCCCAGTCATGTGAAATACATAGATTCGGGCTTAATTTATTTATTTCAATTGACTGATTTCCTTATATTAACTGTAACTCAGTAAAATCGTTGAAGTTGTTGCATATTGCGTTTGTATTTTTGTTCAATATAATTTGTTCTGTTTTCACGTCATCAGATCATGTAGATGTTATTGCTTGCTACTTTTCCATTTTGTTTTACTTTAATGGTTTGAGCTGAAATCACATTGATAATGGGATTGACTTGATCTAGATGATGGATGATATAATGGCAATGGAGTCTGTTCTGATGCTGTCCCACCAGTGTGCCGGGCCACTGCATCACACAGTAATAACCTTAAGCTGCTCCTGCTATAATTTGTAATATAAAGGCCCTATTGTCTACTGTGTCATGGGAATTCGAAGATTAAGTAAAAGGTCAGTCACTTTAATGAAGAGGTCACATCCAGTTGATCTGCTTGCCTCAAGTCTAGTTCCTGGACTTTTCTGGATGGTTTCTTTTTAGTATTTCCTGTTGAACCAATATTTTTATAGGATATTTTTGCATTCAAATGAATAATGATAAAGACCAGGAATTATTCCTGACCTCTTGATATAACCAAGAAACAATGGACCATGTTATAGAACTCCTGACCCTGATCATGAATGGGTGTTAGATAGAGTTTAGAGAAGCAGGACAGTAGCCAGGAGGTTGTGAGTTCCAAGGCGTAGGCTATTAGGAGAGGCTAAGGGTCTAGTAACTCACTAGTCCATCCAAAATGATAAACATGAATTTCCTCTACATGTCTTCAAAACAACACTGTCTGTTAACCTAAGGGTAATGTTTTGTCTCTTGCTTTCCCACAGAGTTGGACAGTCAGGAGATGTCAGACAACACCAAGAGCTCTCTGCCATTTCCCGTGTTCCTTCCAGTCAACTACCAGGTGCGAGATGCAGATTGCTTCTTCCTCAAGGAGACCGGTCAGGACATCATGAGGAACTCCAGCCTGCAGACACAGACACAGCCATTTGTCATCCTGAGAGCCAGCCGGCCGCCCGTTGTCAACGTCAGCTATGGGCCACTGTCCAAAGAGCAGCCTGTCCCTCTAGACCTGATTCAGTCTGTGCAGCTGTTCCGGGCCCCGGGGGTATTCACCTATAACTGGAAGGTTCAGTTCTTTGTGCTGACCCCCCAGGTTTACTCCTCCATGCCCAAGGTGCGGGTGTTGTTCTATGTGGCTGGGAGGGACTGGGACAGGGGAGAAGAGGGGTTAAATGATGAGTTGCCCTGTGTGATGTTGTTTGCCTTCTGGCAGACCCAGGAGGTAAGGGGCTCCTGTGCCCTTGGAGGTCAGAGGGGCACCTGCATGGCTGAGCTGGAGCCTGTAGCCAACTGGTTTAGTCCCGCAGCAGAGAGCTCTAGCCGGGAGAAGCTGTACCTAACAGAGGGCAACACAGTAGAGCTTTACTACCAGGCCCGGCCCAGTGCCTACGGGAAGTGCAGGGAGTGGGATGGGGGCCGCTGGGGTAGCTCAGAGCAGCAGCAGCAGGCTGAGTACGTCCCTGTTACTCCAATGCAGAGAATCGGCAGTGTACGCCTCTTTCAGGTGCCCAAGGGAGCTGCATCTCTGTCTCAACTCAAGCTGGGAAAGGCCGTTGTCATTCAGACCTCCTCCAAACCCCTGAAGAAAGATATCGCCACTTTCAACATCCTCACGACCAGCTCCTCCTCCCTGAAGAACTTCACTCTGCGGTGAGTCTCATATGACATGATTGATGTTTTCACTCATACGTAACCTACTTTACTTTTTATTATGTCAAGTCACGTATTTTAAAACAATAAGTTATCTTAAAAATGCATAATTCCAAATGCAAATGCAACTATTTCCCTATGACATATAGGAAACAACTATAGTGAAGTGCTTATCAGACCAATAACTGTCCTGTAGCACACTGTGGTTATAATTGGTTAATAACAACTAACCCTATTTTCTGATGTATTACATAGTAGCCCAACTTATCTTCTAAATTTAGCCACACGTTCCCAAACTGTCCATTAGAAATAAGGGAATATTGGAGGAAATTAGATTTGATGTGGATTAAAGCATTTCTCAGAAAATATCATAGATGTTAGCAGTCTTACTGGGAATTGAGGCAGATTATTAATGTTAAATTGAAAAATACATGTCTTTGCTAGTGGAGAGTAATGATATTCAGAGCTATTTCAACTTCCCATGCAGTCATCAAGCGACTATTGCTTTTGCATTAACCTACTATATTCCAGTATTTTCATAACTCAGTTAATCATAACTAAGGTGAGTTTTCCTCTCTCTGCGCTTTTTCTAGGCCCAATGGCTATTTCCTCGTCTCCTCACTCACTCTGGCTTTTTTCAGGTTCGGGCTCATTTAACCTCTGTAATGTCGGACCAGGCCTGGGCTCGGGGTTCAGTTCACCGGGCTTGTGTCTGACCGGGATCAAATGTTAAGTTCTGATGAGAACTGAGAACGGCAGTGTCAATTATGCGTGTGCTTTGAATTCATGGTGACTTTGTGTGGAGTAAATACGCTAGGGCAACGGCTTCCATGAGACAACCTGTTTGGATAAAGTGCTATTTTATTTTTGGCACATTTTCTGCTGCACATGTTGTGTATTTTGTGGAATTGCATTAGTGTGACATTGGGGGGAAATGTTGTAATTTTCCGGTAATACACCAACGGTAATATTTTCTATATACAAATGTATATACAGTACCGGTCAAAAGTTTGGACACACCTACTCATTCTAGGATTTTTCTTAATTTTTACTATTTTCTACATTGTAGAATAATAGTGAAGACATCAAAACGATCAAACAACACATATGGAATCATGTAGTAACCAAGAAAGTGTTAAACAA
Organism: Salvelinus fontinalis; assembly: GCF_029448725.1. NCBI lineage: Eukaryota > Metazoa > Chordata > Actinopteri > Salmoniformes > Salmonidae > Salvelinus > Salvelinus fontinalis. The sequence continues at coordinate 13,905,739 of NC_074692.1, forward strand.
ATCAAAATATATTTTATATTTGAGATTCTTCAAAGTAGCCACTCTTTCCCTTGATGACAGCTTTGCACACACTTGGCATTCTCTTAACCAGCTTCATGAGGTAGTCAATGCATTTCAATTAACAGATGTGTTAATTAAAAGTGTTAGTTAAAAGTTCATTTGTGGAACTTCTTTCCTCCTTAATGCATTTTTAGCCATTCAGTAAGGGTGGTATACAGAAGCTAGCCCTATTTGGTTAAAGACCAAGTCCATATGTGAAAATTTGAAATGGTGTTTTTTTTTTACATTGGATAAAAGCAGAGACACAGAGCGACAAAATGGTATATCATACACTGCATTTGAGGAACATTGGGATGGCTTCTTCTTTGAAAGTTGATAAACTTGTAACTTCACTTTTGAGAAAATGGCCTTTGAATATTTTAGTACAGTACCTACTGAAGAGCTCTTCTTTGTCTACACCCATTCAGCATCGTTCACACCCTCTTAAGCTTTAGTCCCACCCATCTCTTCAAGGGTTGATCTGAGCGTTCTGTCCTAACAACAACAGCCAAGCACTCAAGCTAACTGGCTAATGTGAGAGAACAGTTCACTGACCATTTTACTCGCCCATGCAGAGCTGGTTAGGTTGTTTATATGTTATCCAGAGTGGTGATAACTGCAACTGTGCTGCTGGCAACAATTTCAAGCTTTTTTGGCAATGTTTACCGACACCGGCCATATTCAACAGGTGTTGAGCGTTCCTAAATTTGCCATTTATTCTGCACTCTGGCACACTCAGTCGAGTGCTCTGAAATCGGAGTAATCAAATCAAATTCTACAGTGAAATGCTTACTAACGAGCCCCTAACCAACTATGCAGTAAAAAAAAAAATACAGATAAGAATAAGAAATAAAAAGTAACAAGTAATTAAAGAGCAGCAGTAAAATAACAATAGCAAGACTATATACAGGGGGGGTAGCGGTACAGAGTCAATGTGTGGGGGCACCGGTTAGATAATATGCACATGTAGGTACAGTTATTAAAGTGACTATGCATAGATGATAACAACAGAGAGTAGCAGCGGCATAAAAGGGGGGAGCGATGCAAATAGTCTGGGTAGCCATTTGATTAGGTGTTCAAGAGTCTTATGACTTGGGGGAAGAAGCTGTTTAGAAACCTCTTCGACTTAAACTTGGCACTCCGGTACCGCTTGCCGTGCGGTAGCAGAGAGCACAGTCTATGACTAGGGTGGATGGAGATTTGACCATTTTTAGGGCCTTCCTCTGACACCACCTGGTATAGAGGTCCTGGGTGGCAGGAAGCTTGGCCCCAGTGATGTACTGGGCCGTTCGTTCTCACTACCCTCTGTAGTGCCTTGCGGTCGGAGGCCGAGCAGTTGCCATACCAGGCAGTGATACAACCAGTCAAGATGCTCTCGATGGTGCAGCTGTAGAACCTTTTAAGGATCTGAGGACCCATGCCAAATCTTTTTAGTCTCCTGAGGGCAATAGGTTTTGTCGTGCCCTCTTCACAACTGTCTTGATGTGCTTGGACCATGTTAGTTTGTTGGTGATGTGGACACGAGTAACTTGAAGCTCTCAACCAGCCCCATCTGGGGCTGCAGTGGGGCATGCTCGGTCCTCCTTTTCCTGTAGTCCACAATCATCTCCTTTGTCTTGATCATGTTGAGGGAGAGGTTGTTGTCCTTGCACCACACGGTCAGGTCTCTGACCTCCCTATAGGCTCTCTCATCATTGTCGGTGATCAGGCCTACCACTGTTGTGTCATCAGCAAACTTAATGATGGTGTTGGAGTTGTGCCTGGTCTTGCAGTCATGAGTAAACAAGGAGTACAGGAGGGGACTGAGCACGCACCTCTGAGGGGCCCACGTGTTGAGGATCAGCGTGGCGGATGTGTTGTTACCTACCCTTACCACCTGAGGGCGGCCGTCAGGAAGTCCAGGATCCAGTTGCAGAGGGAGGGGTTTAGTCCCAGGGTCCTTAGCTTAGTAATGAGCTTTAAGGGCACTATGGTGTTGAACGCTGAGCTGTAGTCAATGAATAGCATTCTCACATAGGTGTTCATTTTGCCCAGGTGGGAAAGGGCAGTGTGGAGTGCAATAGAGATTGCATAATCTGTGGATCTGTTTGTGCGGTATGCAAATTAGAGTGGGTCTAGGTTTTCTGGGATAATGCCGTTAATGTGAGCCATGACCAGCCTTTCAAAGCATTTCATGGCTACAGACGTGAGTGCTACAGGTCGGTAGTCATTTAGGCAGGTTACATTAGTTTTCTAGGGCACAGGGATTATGGTGGTCTGCTTGAAACATGTTGATATTACAGACTCAGACAGGGAGAGGTTGAAAATGTCAGTGAAGACACTTGCCAGTCGGTCAGTGCATGCTCGGAGTACACGTCCTGGTAATCTGTCTGGCCCAGCAGCCTTGTGAATGTTGACCTGTTTAAAGGTCTTACTCACGTCGGCTGAGGAGAGCGTGATCACACAGTTGTCCAGAGCAGCTGGCGCTGTCATGCATGTTTCAGTGTTATTTGCCTCGAAGCGAGCATAAAAGTAGTTTAGCTCGTCTTGTACGCTCGTGTCACTGGGCAGCTCTCGGCTTTGCTTCCCTTTGTAGTAGAGATTGACCGATTTATGATTTTTCAACGCCGATACTGATTATTGGAGGACCAAAAAAAGCCGATATCGATTAATCGGACGATTTTTATATTCATATTTGTAATAATGACAATTACAACAATACTGAATGAACAATGAACACTTTTATTTTAACTTAATATAATACATCAATAAAATCTATTTAGTATGTTCAATTTGGTTTAAATGATGCAAAAACAAAGTGTTGGAAAATAAATTTTAAGTGCAATATGTGCCATGTAAAAAGCTAACGTTTAAGTTCAGAACATGAGAACATATGAAAGCTGGTGGTTCCTTTTAACACGAGTCTTCAATATTCCCAGGTAAGAAGTTTTAGGTTGTAGTTATTATGGAACTATTTCTCTCTATACCATTTGTATTTTATGTACCTTTGACTGACTATTGGATGTTCTTATAAGTACTTAAGTATTGCCAGCCTAATCTCGGGAGTTGATAGGCTTGAAGGCATAAACAGCACAATGCTTGAAGCATTGCGAAGAGCTGCTGGCAAACGCAGGAAAGTGCTCTTTGAATGAATGCTTACGAGCCTGCTGCTGCCTACCTCAGTCAGGCTGCTCTATCAAATCATAGACTTAATTATAATATAATAACACACTGAAATACAAGCCTTAGGTCATTAATATGATAAAATCCGGAAACTATCATTTCGAAAACAAAACGTTTATTCTTTCACTGAAATACGGAACCGTTCCGTATTTTATCTAACGGTGGCATCCATAAGTCTAAATATTGCTGTTCCATTGCACAACCTTAAATGTTATGTCATAATTATGTACAATTCTGGCAAATGAGTTCGCATCGAGCCAGGCTGCCCAAACTGTTGCATACACCCTGACTCTGCGTGCAATGAACGCAAGAGAAGTGACACAATATTGCCTGCTAACATTAATTTATTTTAACTAAATATACAGGTTTAAAAAAATATATACTTCTGTGTATTGATTTTAAGAAAGGTATTGATGTTTATGGTTAGGTACATTCGTGCAACGATTGTGCTTTTTTCCGCAAATGCGCTTTTGTTAAATCATCCCCCGTTTGGCGATGTTGGCTGTCTTTGTTAGGATGAAATGGTCTTCACACAGTTCCCAACGAGCCAGGTGGCCCAAACTGCTGCATATACCCTGACTCTGTTGCACAGAACGCAAGAGAAGTGACACAATTTCCCTAGGATATAGAAATTCATGTTAGCAGGCAATATTAACTAAATATGCAGGTTTAAAAATATATACTTGTGTATTGATTTTAAGAAAGGCGTTGATGTTTATGGTTAGGTACACATTGGTGCAACGACAGTGCTTTTTTCGTGAATGCGCTTGTTAAATCATCACCCATTTGGCGAAGTAGGCTGTGATTCAATGATAAATTAACAGGCACCGCATCGATTATTTGCAACGCAGGACAAGCTAGATAAACTAGTAATATCATCAACATTGTGTAGTTAGCTAGGGATTATGTTAAGATTGATTGTTTTTTATAAGATACGTTTAATGCTAACTAGCACCTTACCTTGGCTCCTTGCTGCACTCGCATAACAGGTAGTCAGCCTGCCACGCAGTCTCCTCGTGGTGTGCAATGTAATCGGCCATAATCGGTGTCCAAAAATGCCGATTACCGATTGCTATGAAAACTTAAAATCGGCCCTAATTAATCGGCCATTCTGATTAATCGGTCGACCTCTACTTTGTAGTCTGTAATGGTTTGCAAGCCCTGCCATATCCGATGAGCGTCAGAGCCGGTGTAGTACGATTCGATCTTAGTCCTGTATTGATGCTTGCCTGTTTGATGGTTCGTCGGAGGGCATAGTGGGATTTCTTATAAGCTTCCAGGTTAGAGTCCCGCTCCTTGAAAGTGGCATCTCTAGCCTTTAGTTCAGTGCGTATGTTGCCTGTTATCCATGGCTTCTGTTTGGGGTATGTACGTACGGTCACTGTGGGGACAACGTCATCGATGCACTTATTGATGAAGCCAATGACTGATGTGGTGTACTCCTCAATGCCATCGGAAGAATCCCGGAACATATTCCAGTCTGTGCTAGCAAAACAGCCCTGTAAAACACACACGCACGCACGCACGCACGCACACGCACACACACACACACACACACACACACAAGTGAACCACGGTACACACACACCCGGTATGCACTGGAAACATACAATAGAGTTCCAATTTGAGGCTTCATCTGACCACTTTTTTATTGACTGAATCACTGGTGCTTCCTGCTTTAAATTTAGCTTGGAATCAGGATATAATTATGGTCAGACTTGCCAAATGGAGGGTGAGAGCGAGCTTTATACGCATCTCTGTGTGTGGAGTAAAGGTGGTCTAGAGTTTTTTTCCCTCTTGTTGCACATTTAACATGCTGATAGAAATTCGGTAAATCTTATTTCAGTTTCCCTGCATTAAAGACACCGGCAGCTAGGAGCGCCGCTTTAGGATGGGCGTTTTCCTGTTTGCTTACGGCGTAATACAGCTCATTGAGTGTGGTTTTAGTGCCTACCTCGCTCTGTGGTGGTATGTAGACAGCTACAAAAAATACAGATGAAAACTCTCTTGGTAGATAATGTGGTCTACAGCTTATCATGAGACACTCTTCGTCAGGCGAGCAAAACTTTGAGACTTCCTTAGGTATTGTGCACCAGCTGTTGTTTATATAAATGCATAGGCCACAGCCCCGTGTCTTACCAGAGGCTGCTGTTCTGTCTTGCAGATAGAGTGTATAACCCGCCAGCTGTACCGTATGTTCTTAATGTCGTCGTTCAGCCACGACTCAGTGAAATATAACATATTACAGTTTTTAATGTCCCGTTGGTAGGATATACGTGCTTTCAGTTTGTCCAATTTATTTTCCAGCGATTCAACGTTAGCTAGCAGAACAGAGGGTAAGGGCAGATTAGCCACTCGTCGCCTGATCCTTGCAAGGCACCCTGATCTTTTGCCTCAAAATTTCCGTTTCCTTCTCCAGCGAATCACGGGGATCGGGCCTGGTCGGGTGTCTGCAGTATATCCCTCGCGTTTGACTCATTGAATAAGAACTCCTCGTCCAATTTGAGGTGAATAATCCCAGTTCTGATGTCCAGAAGCTCTTTTCGGTCATAAGAGACGGTAGCAGCAACATTATGTACAAAACAAGTTATGAACAACGCAAAAAAAACAAAAAAGTAGAATGGTTGGTTGAGAGCCAATAAGACGGCAGCCCGTCTTAAGGTTATGGTTAAGGTTATGAGTTAGGTTCAAGGGTTGATGTTAGGGTTATGTAAGGGTTAGCTAACATGCTAAGTAGGTGCAAAGTAGCTAAAAAGTAGTAAGTAGTTGCAAAGTTCCTGAAATGCTAAAGTTGTCTGTGATGAGATTTGAACACACAACCTTTGGGTACCAGACGTTCATGTTATATACCTATCCATTCACCCCAACCACCCTCCTTTCATTTTTACCTTAAGTAACCTTCTATCTTATGTAACAATACCAAACGTAACATATCATACTAATTTGAGTGTCCTAGATTTATGTTTACTATTTTATGTCTAGTCTATTAGACCAGTCTATTATACCAGATCTGACTTATTTGTTTATGTTCAAAATCTATTTTTGACCAATCCACAAACCATACCAAAGATAGATAAACTAAGATATCCAATCATATCAAACCAGAAAACATCCTCTTGGAAGGAGGTCACATCAATGTGTGATGACCTTAGGGGGTTGGCTGGGTAGGACAATTGCATACAGTGTCATCAGAGTTCACTCTGAACAACTACAAGTAAGCACAGAGTTCATATATCCATATAGATAGCGTCAGAGTTCTATTCAGAGGACAAGTTTTAGATAAATACCAAACGTGTCGTCAATAGTGTTATTCTATCACACATTTAATAGTCAGTCCTCTGCATACTGTAGAGAGATAGATACATGTTGACCCCTTGATGGGGGAAGGGCTGACTGGTCCTTGGGTATTGTCTTGGGCCATTTGTCATGCTGCCGGAGGTGACACATCAAGAGCACATCAATTAGGGCTGAGCCAACAGGAGTATAGGGATGTTAAAGGGTGTGTGTGTGTGTGTGTGTGTGTGTGTGTGTGTGTGTGTGTGTGTGTGTGTGTGTGTGTGTGTGTGTGTGTGTGTGTGTGTGTGTGTGTGTGTGTGTGTGTGTGTGTGTGTGTGTGTGTGTGTGTGTGTGTGTGTCAGTCACCAGAACTCAACTTAATTGAACACTTATGGGAGATTCTAGAGCGGCGCCTGAGACCGCTTTTTCCACCTCCATCAACAAAACACCAAATTATGGAATTTCTTGTGTAAGAATAGTGTCACATTCCTCCAACAGAGTTCCAGACACTTTTAGAATCTATGCCAAGGAGCATTGAAGCTGTTCTTGCAGCTCGTCATGGCCCAATGCCCTATTAAGAAACTTTATGTTGGTGTTTCCTTTGCCTTCAACATAGACAGGTGGATATTTATGTTGTCTTGCTTAGAGATAATACTTGTTCTACTGCTACTATATTTCCTCCAAACTACTGTATCTGGTGAATGATGGTCCTGTCTGGGGTTCCAGAATCCATTTTCTCTATATGCCGCAATTATTTATTTGGCTTGCATGTATTCTGTTATCCATTTGATGGTATCAGGATCAAATGTATATCAAATTGCCTATCGTTTTTATGACATACTGTACATCTCCTACCTATAGATCTTATTCCCCCTGAAGTTGAAAGGTAAACTCTGCAAACACAGGTGCCACAGTCACAAGGGCTGTGTCTATTCTGTAGGTGGGATTCAATAGGCTAAAAAGGGGATGACCCAAAAAGCAGGACAACCGGAATGCATTATTCAGCATATCCTTTGTTCAGCCATTCGTATACCCAAATGGGAACGGTACCTGGAGGAGACCAATATTAAGTCAGTCAGTGGTGAGCGTTGCATGGATGCATCTCACCTCCTTTTTTGAGAATATCAAATGAAGTGGCGATGGAAGGTCTAGCTGAAGGAGCTGGTCTCTCCCTCAACCTCAATAGGTCCATCTGCGCTTACAGTGCTGCTATTCCCAGGGCACACTGGCAGGCACGTGCACTGTTCTGATTTAATGCTTTAGCTGGGATTTCTCACCGTCAACAGGCCATACAGTAGCTTCTCATCCCATAGTGTTTGCTGTGTGTCTTAGTAATGTAAATGTTTTCATGGTTTCAAGGTATTTCGATAAAGTACTCGAATATGTAGCAACTTATTTGAATGAGATTGATTTAAATCAAGTTGGCAGCAGTCTCTCTCTGCCTGTTCCACTCCCCTGTGTTGGAATCTATGTTTACTTAAGCAGTGGGGCTAAAAATAAGCCTTTTCCCTTGGCTCTCTTCATCTGTCACCCCAGTGCCCATGTATCTTAATCACTGTTGCTTTAAATCCATTTGAAATTGCCTCTCACTCACAGTCTCCTCAGTCGCTCTGCCTCATGGGGTCAATGGCCACATAATAACAACAAGGAGAGCAAAGGAAGAGGTTTGATGGCAGGATCTCCTCAAGAAGTCTTATTACCTTGCCTCTCGTAAACAGAGGAGTACATCTGTGTGTATGTTCAGTATCTGTGTACTGTTCACCTCCCTGCCCACACACACAGCCGGTGTTCTAGCCCTGCTCCTCACCACCATGCGGCCAGTTAATTAAGGGGTCCTGTGTGTCTCTTCTGGTCTGGGCCTCAGCAGCTGTCTGGCTGTTTTATCACTGTTCAAGTGTACCATTAAGTCAGGCTTAACACTTAGTCGTCAACATAATGAGCCCAGTGGTGGTGATCGCTAGTGACCAGGGGACCAGAGATCCAGTCAGAGTGTGATAACATGGTCAAACCACACCTGATAGTTTCATTAGCTTTCCATTAGATTGTTTTGGCAGGTTTCATTCTCTATTACAGATGTATTACTGCTCATATTGACAATGTAGTGCCATCACCTCCATATGCTGCATGGTAAATTACATGAGGGGGAATCAGATTGCTGTAGAAAATGTGTTTAGTCTGTGCACCATTAGCTGACTAGTGTACAGATTGAGTTAGCAAAACCCCAGATCACAGCCTCAGTTTTTAGGCAACGATTAAATTATTAAATCATGATGATATCTGATCAAACACCATTTGTAGTTAATTCAATTCTCTCTGATAACATTTGTTTTAATCACAGACAGTATCACGAATAAAACCAATAAGCTTTGCTATGCGCCGGATACTGTGTCAGTGGGCTACTGCCAAGAAGTCTGATCATTCATCCGTGTGACAAACACAACTTTTTCATCCCATTTGATGTGTTTTTAGTCCTGTCCTGCAAACAATGAGTTGTAAGGATGTCCCCGGAACGTCACCAAATGGTGACCTGAAGTCATCAGGACGTTATGTCATGGTCCCCTGGAGGTTTTGTCTAGTTCCCGGTTGTTCCCGGGGATGTCCCCAAGGACGTTTTCAGGATTTTCTTGGGATGTTGTGTCATGCTGCACTGGAGGTTTTTGTCTAATTCCGGTTTGTCACGGGGACGTCACCTGATGGTCGCAAAAAAGGGACGTGCACCCTAGTTTCATTACACATCATCCCTTTTTACTGTTGCTAAGTCCATCAAGGCACTGATAGGTGAACCACTGATCCAATCACAGCTCTTTGTGTTTTGGTAATGCTGGTGACATCCACACACACAAACAGTGCTTTCAAGTTAAATAAAAAAGTCTGTGCTAGCAAAACTGTCCTATAGTCAGTTGTACTTCCTGCTTTACTTTTTGCTTGTACGCCGGAATCAGTAGGATAGAATTATGGTCAGATTTGCCAAATGGAGGGCGAGGTAGAGCTTTGTCTTTGTGTGTGGAGTAAAGGTGGTCTAGAGTTTTTTTTTCCTCTGGTTGTACATGCTGGTAGAAATGAGGTAAAACGTATTTAAGTTTGCCAGCATTAAAGTCCCCGGCCACTAGGGGTGCCGCTTCTGGATGAGCATTTCTTGTTTGCTTATGACCTTCTACAGCTTGTTGAGTCCGGTCTCAGTGGTAAATAGACTGCTACGAAAAATATAGATAAACTCTCTTGGTAGATAGTGTGGTCTACAGTTTATCATGAGGTACTCTACCTCAGGCAAGAAGTACCTCAAGAATTCCTTAATATTAGACATCGCGTACCAGCTGTTATTGACAAATAGACACACACCGTCACCCCTCGTCTTACCGGCCATAGCTTTTCTGTCCTGCCGATGCATGGAAACATACAGTTGGCTGGGTTTATCTGTGTCATCGTTCAGCCACGACTCGGTGAAACATAAGATATTACAGTTTTTAATGTCTCGTTGGTAGGATAGTCCGTGACTCCTGGGAAGGGCAGCGTATGTCTACCAGGAGATTTGTCACACAATCGGCATATTCAGGGGGAATGCGCACGGTGGAGACCTGTTCTGGACTTTCCACCATAGTAGCACCAACGGAAACCCCTAACACCTCCCCGAGCACTCCCGCGACCACCCCGTGAGAGCCCTCTGTGGCCAAGAAACAGTGGGGTCATGACAAACTAACCAGGGTAGGCCTAGCACCACGGGAAACGCAGGAGAGTCATTAAGGAAGAGACTAATTCTCTCCTTGTGCACCTCCTGCTTCACCATGCCCAGAGGAGCGGTGGCCTACCTAATCAAACCTGACCCTAATGGTCGACTATCTAAGGCGTGAACGGGGAAGGGCACAGCCACGGGAAAAATGGGGATCCTTAAACTATGGGCGAACGATCTATCCATAAAGTTCCCAGCCCCGCCTGAATCGACTAGCGCCTTATGCTGGAAATGCGGGGAAAATTCAGAAAAAGTGACAGACAAACATATGAGCAACAGAGGGCTCTGGGTGCCCTGCCTGCTGCCTCGATCCCCAGAGGAACCAACCCGGCACCGACCGGCATTGTAACCTCTGCGGCCACAGATGGTGCATGAGCTGGAACCCTCTCCAGTCTCCCTGTGCACCGCCCCTCCCAGCTCCATAGGTATCGGAGAGGGGGTGCGGGGGGATGGAACCACCAGACCCCGATCTGAACGTCCGCGGGTAGCCAGCAGGTTGTCCAGCCGGATGGAAAGGTCCACCAGCTGGTCAAACGTGAGGGTGGTGTCTCTGCAGGCCAACTCCCGACGGACGTCCTCACGCAGACTGCAGCGTTAATGGTCGATCAGGGCCCTGTCGTTCCATCCCGCGCCAGCAGCCAGGGTCCTATACTCCAGGGCGCTCCTCGTCTCCTGCCTCAGATGGAAGAGGCGCTCACCCGCCACTCTACCCTCGAGCGGGTGGTCGAAGACTGCCCGGAAACTGCGGGTGAACTCCTCAAACTGGTCCCATCTCCCTTTCTCCACACGGCGTTGGCCCACTCCAGGGCTTTCCCGGTGAGGCACGAGACGAGGGCGGACACCCTCTCACGGCCCGACGGAGCCGGGTGGATGGTGGCCAGGTATAGGTCCAGTTGTAAAAGGAACCCCTGGCAGTTCGCAGCCTTCCCGTCGTATTCCTGGGGCAGGGAGAGACGAATCCCACTGGGACCAGGAGGAAGAGGGGCGCTCAGGGGAGACCCCGGTTGTGCAGGTGGAGGCGCTGGAAGAACTCCCTGTCTCTCCCAGCGGTCCATTGTCTGGACAACGCGGTCCATGGCGGTGCCAAGATGTTGGAGCATTGCTGCGGGCTCCCGGACGCGCTCCTCCACCCCGGGGTACCTGCTCCTGCTGACTCCATAGTTTTGGTAATTCTGTAATTTTGGTAATTTTGGTAATTCGTAATTCTGTAATGCAATGCTACTGGCGGCAGAGAAGTCAGGCGCAGGAGAGCGGAAACTGATTTACAACGGTTGTGATTAATAACCACATAAACCACCGTCAACAGAACAATACAATAAATGGGTCAAACAAAACCCGGTAAATACCAGCATACCGTGCACAAGCACTACAACAAACAATTACGGACAAGGACATGGGGGGGAACAGAGGGTTAAATACACAACATGTAATTGATGGAATTGGAACCAGCTGTGATGGAAGAAGACAAAACCAATGGAAAATGAAAAGTGGATTGGCGATGGCTAGAAGGTCGGTGACGTCGACCGCCGAGCGCCGCCCGAACAAGGAGAGGGACCAACTTCGGCGGAAGTCGTGACAGGGGGACTCGTCTAGATAAATCAATCAATGTCAGATTTTTGTTTTCACTGAATCTCCATTTGGATATTTGGTAAAAATTAGGCTGGGGAAATGTTAGCTAAGTTGAGGTGAGTGCTAATGACAATTTTTATTTTAGTTTGCTTATATATTAGCTGATAAGAACATTTTGCTAGTATGTTATACAAGTGGAGTTTTCTCTCCAGCCTGTCCTACTCCCGACCGAAAACCTGTGACTTGGATGATAATCAATCAATGTGATTTTGTTTCACTGAATCTCTGTCTGTATATTTGTTTAATTGATCTCTAGCTGGACAAGTGGAAGTGGTAGCTCATTTATTCATTTGCTCATCTATCACTGATCAGAAACATTTAGCATGCAATAATTGAGCCTAAATCAAGTGTATTCTTTGTTCTATTGACTCATGTAGTAGCTTTATATAGACTTATATAGAGCCTAGGCTATTTTCCTAATGTCCCAATCCCACTGAAACTCCTAAATCCTGTCTCACGAAAATTCCTAACTTTATTATGTAATCTATTGGTTGCATTATCAAAGCACGTCTCACCTATGCATGCAGAAATACCGCTATAAAATATACCCCACTTCTCTGCGCTGTCTCGTATTGCTGCCCATATGAGAGCTTTGGTAGAGAATGTGTGATTTAATTATCAGGTATGAAGGTAAGACCCAGATACAGACCACGTCGAATTAACAATAGTTAATAGAATATCTCAACAGGGGCAGGCGATAGACAGGTCCAGGCAGGCAGGGGTCAGTAAACCAGAGGTGGGCCAATGGTACCGGACAGCAGGCAGGCTCAGGGTCAGGGTAAGGCAGAGGTCGGTAATCCAGAGAGGGGGAAAAGTTACAGGTCGGCAGGCAGGCAGGCTCAGGGGCAGGCAGAGTGGTCAGGCAGGCAGGCTCAGGGGCAGGCAGAGTGGTCAGGCAGGCAGGCTCGGGGGCAGGCAGAGTGGTCAGGCAGGCAGGCTCAGGGGCAGGCAGAGTGGTCAGGCAGGCAGGCTCGGGGGCAGGCTCGGGGGCAGGCAGGCTCGGGGGCAGGCAGAGTGGTCAGGCAGGCAGGCTCAGGGGCAGGCAGAGTGGTCAGGCAGGCAGGCTCAGGGGCAGGCAGAGTGGTCAGGCAGGCAGGCTCGGGGGCAGGCAGAGTGGTCAGGCAGGCAGGCTCAGGGGCAGGCAGAGTGGTCAGGCAGGCAGGCTCAGGCAGAGTGGTCAGGCAGGCAGGCTCAGGCAGAGTGGTCAGGCAGGCAGGCTCGGAGTCAGGACTGGCAAAGGTCAAAACCAGGAGGGAGAGAGACTGGAAAAAGCAGGAGCTGAGACACAAACACGCTGGTTGACTCGAACCAACAAGATGAACTGGCAACAGACAAACAGAGAACCCAGGTATAAATTCACAGGGGATAATGGGGAAGAGGGGCGACACCTGGAGGGGGGTGGAGACAATCCCAAAGACAGGTGACGTCAACAAAAGATATGAGAGTAGATATATGAACATGTTTTTTTTATACAGGGTTGGCCCAGTTAAGATACCTTGACATTTAAACAATTTCCTCTCTTCAACTCCCCATTATTCATGAGCTGATCTGCTATCTGTATAATCAGTCACTCAATTTTGCCAAATAGGTGATACAGTGTATTCGGCAAATATTCGGACCGCTAGACTTTTTCCACATTTTCATACGTCAGTCTTATTCTAAAATGGATAAAATAATATTTTTCCTCATCAATCTCTACATGCAATACCACATAATGACAAAGCGAAAACAGAAATACCTTATTTAAATAAGTATTCAGACCCTTCACTATGAGACTCAAAATTGAGCTCAGGTGCATCCTGTTTAGATTGACCATCCTTGATGTTTCTACAACTTGACTGGAGTCCACCTGTGGTAAATTCAATTGATTGGACATGATTTGGAAAGGCATACACCTGTCTATATGTAACAGTTGTAACTTTACGTCATCCCCTCGCCCCGACACGGGCGCGAATCAGGGAACCTCTGCACACATCAACAACGGTCGCCCACGAAGCACGGTCGTTACCCATCGCTCCACAAAGGCCGCGGCCCTTGCAGAGCAAGGGGCAACACTACAACACACTACTACTAAGTCTCAGAGCAAGTGACGTAACTGATTGAAATGCTACTAGCGCGCACCCGCTAACTAGCTAGCCATTTCACATCCGTTACATTTGGTATGGCTCTACAAGCTTGGCACACCTGAATTTGGGGGAGTTTCTTCATTCTTCTCTGCAGATCCTCTCAAGCTCGGTCAGGTTGGATGGGGAGCATTGCTACACAGCTATTTTCAGAGATCGGTTTCAAGTCCGGGGACTGGCTGGGCCACTCAATGACATTCCAAGACTTGTATTCAAGTTCTGTGTTGTCTTGGCTGTGTGCTTAGGGTCGTTGTCCGGTTGAAATGTGAGTCTTTGCCCCAGTCTGAGGTCCTGAGAAATCTGGAGCAGGTTTTCATCAAGGATCTCTCAGTACTTTGCTCCGTTCATCTTTCCCTCGATCCTGATCTCTCAGTCCCTGCCACTGAAAAACATCCCCACAGCATGATACTGCCACCACCTCGCTTCATCATAGGGATGGTGCCTGGTTTCCTCCAGACGTGACGCTTGGCACTCAGGTCAAAGAGTACAATCTTTTTTTCATCAGACCAGAGAATCTTGTTTCTCATGGTCTGAGAGTCCATTAGGTGCCTTTTGGCAAACTCCAAGTGGGCTGTCTTGTGCCTTTTACTGAGGAGTGGCTTCTGTCTGGCCACTCTACCATAAAAGGCCTGATTGGTGGAGTGCTGCAGATATTGTTGTTCTTCTGGAAGGTTCTTCAATCTCCACAAAGGAACTCTGGAGCTCGGTCATAGTGACCATCGGGTTCTTGGTCACCTCCCTGACCAAGGCCCTTCTCCGCAGATTGCTCCGTTTGGCTGGGCGGACAGCTCTAGGAAGAGTCTTGGGGGTTCCAAACTTCTTCCATTTAAGAATAATGGAGGACCTTCAATGCTGCAGACATTTTTGGTACCTTTCTCCAGATCTGTGCCTCGACACAATTCTGTATCGGAGCTCTACGGACAATTAATTTGACCTCATGGCTTGGTTTTTGCTCTGACATTGCACTGTCAACCGTGGGACCTTATATATGTAACAGTATAGCTTTACGTCGTCCCCTCGCCCCGACCCGGGCGCGAACCAGGGACCTTCTGCACACATCAGCAACTGACACCCACAAAGCGTTGTTACCCATCGCTACACAAAAGCCGCGGCCCTTGCAAAGCAAGGGGCAACCCTACTTAAAGTCTCAGAGCAAGTGACGTAACTGATTGAAATGCTACTAGCGCGTACCCGCTAACTAGCTAGCCATTTCATCCGTTACACAAAGAAGACTCAATGATTTAATCGCTGCCAAAGGTGCTTCAACAAAGTACTGAGTAAAGGGTCTGAATACTTATGTAAATGTGATATTTCGTTTTTTATTTTGAATTAGCAGACATTTAAAATCCTTTTTTTGCTATGTCATTATGGCGTATTGTGTTTAGATTGATGAGGAAAAAACAATGTTATCAATTTTAGAATAAGGCTGTAACGTAACAAAATGTGGAAAAAGTCAAGCGGTCTGAATACTTACCAAATGCACTGTATTCTGTCATTTTTCGGAGGTTATGTGGCAAGCTTTGCAACTTTGGTCATTTGACTTTTGTTTGACTGCTGTTACAATGTTAGTATGATTCAACAGCGCTATAGCCTACTCGAGGTTTGCTCTGTGCGTCCTGAGCGCGCTCTGTTTCGAGATAACCTAGACCTATTGATGAAATGTGCTGAATTAATTGAGGAACATAATAACGCTCAGAATTTATGAACGGCCTGTTTTGCAATTCACAGCAATGTCATTGGCGATTAAAGTTACTCTGAGTTGAGTTAATTTTTATTTTTACAGGGACAGTGCACATTAATAAACGTAAAAGTGACGGTTTTAGCCAGCCGGCTAATTTTCAACCGCAGTCCGCAACCGCAGGTTATTAAAAACAATTACAATACAGATAATTAATGAGCAGTGAGGACATGCAGAGCAACATAGGACAAGCAAGACATAGCATTCAGACAGAGCAACATAGCACAAAAAGCAACAAGACAAAATCCATAAAAGCAACAAAGCGTTTCCACACCTCACAAGCTACAGACAACAGACAACATGGAAAGCGGCAATACACAGCTAGGGATTATGTTCACAAATCTGATTCACCTTTAGCCATGTCTTCATGTGAAAGTGTGATAGGTGGTGCAGTTATGTGTGTCTGATGGCAGCGTATTCCAGACATGGGAAGCTCTCACAGAGAAAGCAGATTTACTAAAGGAACTATACAGTCACCTCTCATGGCAGACCTTGTGGATCTGCTGCCATATGGATCTGCTGCCATATGTTTGGGTTTTCTGTTTAACAAAAGTACTGAGGCAAGAGGGAGCCAGTTTTTTTCACATTAAGATGCAAACACGAGTCACTGAGCCACTTTGTAACCTGGACCATTACAGTAGTGAGTTCTTGTGCAGCTTGTTGTTTGCTCTTTGCATGCACATATATCACTGTATCATCTCCATACATGTGAACTTCAGACCCAGTACAGACAGAAGGCAGATCATGAATGTCCAGGCTGAACAGGAGGGGCCCCAGTATTGGCCCTTGAGGCACGCCCACATCATAGCTGAGAGTGGGTGACAGCTCATTGCGCACTCTGACACACTGAGTTCTGCCTTCAAGATATGATTTCATCCATCTCAAGGCATCGGGGGAAAAGTTGAACTTGGGCAATTTTGTGCTGATAACCTCATGGTTAACAGTATCAAAAGCCTTCCTTAGGTCCAGAAACACAGCCCCAACAACGCCCCTCCTATCATTACTAAATATCCGTTTCACATGCTGCGAAATCTTTACATAGTGGCACAGACAAACAGGCAATGTGGAGCAGCGTTAATCTTATTTTGAGAGGACCCTGGCATAGTGACCTTGGTTTTAAACGCTTTAAATTGGCACTTCCAAATGTTGTTGTATTTTCTGGATAACTATGAATTATTCCCACTATGGAAACTTGGTAGATTTTATGGAAAATATGAATCCCTACCTGACATGGTCCTCAGTGGCGTCCTGGGAATGTACAGGGAACAAGACAGAGGTCCCCTAGAGAACGTTCCCTTGGGACAATCACCCAGCCTTCTTAGAATGTTCTCAGAAAGTCAGTGGGATAACGTTGTGCAGAAACCCTTAAGAGACCTAATGGGAACGTTACTGAATGTCCTCATGACATCTCCTGTTTGCTGGGTGGCCATCTGGCGTTAACATTGCCCTAAAGAACTCCCTAAACTGCCACATAAGTATGACAAGCATGTCATTGATGAATGGCGGAACATCAGACTGACTGAACGATGGTTATTTGCTTGCATAACGAAAGATTGCATCTGTTTGAGATTGCATTTGTAGTATTACAGTTTTCAGTATTTGTGCCATGTCTCTGCAGGGATTCGTCTGTACGGAGCCAGAGATGTGAAGGAAAAGTGGATCAGGGGCCTGATTGTAACCCCTGAACAGGTGGGCCTGCCTGTGGAGTGGGTCTTACTGGGATAGGGCACTGGGTTGCCCTCAAAACCAGGTCAAATTAGGATGGGGAGCCTCATGACTATGCCGACGGCTGTATTATCAAATCAAATAGAATTTTATTTGTCGCGTACACATAGCTTGCAGATATTATCGCGAGTGTAGTGAAAATCTTATCTTCCTTGCTCCAACAGTGCAGTAATACCTAACAATACACGCAAATCCCCCAAATAAAAAAATACAGTATATACAGTAACACTTTACTTGACACCTGGTCATAACCATGTCATAATATGTCGTAACAGCTGACATAACTTGCCCTAATCTGTCATAATATTGTCATAACACCGTCATGACCCATATATTTACACCTGTTGTGCCTTATATTGCGCTATTTTATGGCTGGTTATGACACCTACATAAGAGTGTCAAAACACACATTTATTCAAATTCGTTTTTTCCTTGCCAAGAAGTTTCCTTTTGTTTGAAAGTTTGTCTCTTAAGTCCTTTGTATTTTCAGCATATTTTATTAAGTAACTTGTTCTAAAATACGCTTTATGACACTGTCATGAAGCATTATGACCATCCTGTGTCACTTTACTTGGACTAAGAAAATACACTTTATGACACTGTCAATAAGCATTATGACCACCATAATCATATAAGCCAGATAGGCCCATCGCGTACATGCACTTATATCAGTCATCAGTCACAAAGAGGGTGTCTTGATCTGCTCCTGCATTCATCCCAGTCATCAGCAACAGAGCATTGGGGTAGGACAATGTCTGACATCAATGTGTGCACAATTTCAATGATAATTTAACATGGTCAATAAAAAAATATATTTCATGAACATACTGTTGACACACAGACTATGGAATAATGGAATGTTTAGCCTTGTGTAATAGGTTTTGTGGGTTTTTACAGTCGTATGTAGGTGTCATAACCAGCCATAAAATAACACAGTTTACTATATGTTACAACAGGTCTCAACAAATGTGTCATGACAGTGTTATGACCATAAATTATTAAGTTATTTTAACTCTCATGGTATGACGCTGGGTGTCAAGTAAAGCGTTACCGTCTATACTGTGTCTCTGTGTGTGTGTTTGTGTCTGTATATAAGAAGACACATTATACTATATATATATATATACACTGCTCAAAAAAATAAAGGGAACACTAAAATAACACATCCTAGATCTGAATGAAATATTCTTATTAAATACTTTTTTCTTAACATAGTTGAATGTGCTGACAACAAAATCACACAAAAATTATCAATGGAAATCAAATTTATCAACCCATGGAGGTCTGGAGTCACACTCAAAATTAAAGTGGAAAACCACACTACAGGCTGATCCAACTTTGATGTAATGTCCTTAAAACAAGTCAAAATGAGGCTCAGTAGTGTGTGTGGCCTCCACGTGCCTGTATGACCTCCCTACAACGCCTGGGCATGCTCCTGATGAGGTGGCGGATGGTCTCCTGAGGGATCTCCTCCCAGACCTGGACTAAAGCATCCCCGCCAACTCCTGGACAGTCTGTGGTGCAACATGGCGTTGGTGGATGGAGCGAGACATGATGTCCCAGATGTGCTCAATTGGATTCAGGTCTGGGGAACGGGCGGGCCAGTCCATAGCATCAATGCCTTCCTCTTGCAGGAACTGCTGACACACTCCAGCCACATGAGGTCTAGCATTGTCTTGCATTAGGAGGAACCCAGGGCCAACCGCACCAGCATATGGTCTCATCTCGGTACCTAATGGCAGTCAGGCTACCTCTGGCGAGCACATGGAGGCCCCCAAAGAAATGCCACCCCACACCATGACTGACCCACCGCCAAACCGGTCATGCTGGAGGATGTTGCAGGCAGCAGAACGTTCTCCACGGCGTCTCCAGACTCTGTCACGTCTGTCACATGTGCTCAGTGTGAACCTGCTTTCATCTGTGAAGAGCACAGGGCGCCAGTGGCGAATTTGCCACTCTTGGTGTTCTCTGGCAAATGCCAAACGTCCTGCACGGTGTTGGGCTGTAAGCACAACCCCCACCTGTGGACGTCGGGCCCTCATACCACCCTCATGGAGTCTGTTTCTGACCATTTGAGCAGACACATGCACATTTGTGGCCTGCTGGAGGTCATTTTGCAGGGCTCTGGCAGTGCCCCTCCTGCTCCTCCTTGCACAAAGGCGGAGGTAGCGGTCCTGCTGCTGGGTTGTTGCCCTCCTACGGCCTCCTCCACGTCTCCTGATGTACTGGCCTGTCTCCTGGTAGCGCCTCCATGCTCTGGACACTACGCTGACAGACACAGCAAACCTTCTTGCCACAGCTCGCATTGATGTGCCATCCTGGATGAGCTGCACTACCTGAGCCACTTGTGTGGGTTGTAGACTCCGTCTCATGCTACCACTAGAGTGAAAGCACCGCCAGTATTCAAAAGTGACCAAAACATCAGCCAGGAAGCATAGGAACTGAGAAGTGGTCTGTGGTCACCACCTGCAGAACCACTCCTTTATTGGGGGTGTCTTGCTAATTGCCTATAATTTCCACCTGTTGTCTATTCCATTTGCACAACAGCATGTGACATTTATTGTCAATCAGTGTTGCTTCCTAAGTGGACAGTTTGATTTCACAGAAGTGTGATTGACTTGGAGTTACATTGTGTTGTTTAAGTGTTCCCTTTATTTTTTTGAGCAGTATATATGAAGTAGATAAAACAGTATGTAAACATTATTTATGTGACCAGTGTTCAATGACTATGTACATTGGGCAGCAGTCTCTAAGGTGCATGGTAGAGTACGGGGTTGCAGGCAGCTAGTAACAGTGACTAAAGGTCAGGGCAGGGAGCTTAGTGATAATCTTGGGGGGCACTGTGGTGTTGAAGGCTGAGTTGTAGTCGATGAGGGGAAGGGAAGTATAATGTGTCTTCCATATTTAACCCAGCCCCTCTGAATCAGAGAGGTGCAGGGGCCTCCTTAATAGACGTCCACATCATTGGCACCCGGAGCAGTTGTTGTTGAACAGCATTCTTACATAGGTATTCCTCTTGTCCAGATGGGATAGGGCAGTGTGCAGTGCGATGGTAATTGCGTCATCCATGGATCTGTTGGGGCGGTATGCAAATTGTAATGGGTCAAGGGTGTTTTGTACGGTGGAGGTGATATGATCCTTAACTAGCCTCTCAAAGCACTTCATGATGACAGAAGTGAGTGCTACGGGGCGATAGTCATTTAGCTGAGTGACCTTTGCTTTCTTGTGTACTGGAACAATGTTGGACATCTCGAAGCAACGGGGAACAACAGACTGGGATAGGGAGAGGTTTGCGCATGCTCTGAGGACACGGTTAGGGATGCCATCTGGGCCAGCAGCCTTGTGAGGGTTAACACAATTAAATGTCTTACTCATGTCGGCCCGGGAGAATGAGAGGTCAGTTCTCGTGAGCGGCGGTGGCCCGCGGCGGTGGCGCTATGTTTTGGGCGAAGAAGGTGTTTAGCCTGTCCGGGAGCAAGGTGTTGGTGTCCTCGATGTGGCTGGTTTTCACTTTATAATCTGGGTCCATGACATGGCTGGTTTTCCCTTTATTATCTGTGGAATTATTTTTCATCTTCATACAATCATCGATACAATCATTCACTTTACATTGGATGATTGTATTTTTGTTTTTTTTAACAACCATAGTGGTACTTGTCCCCAAATTGTATTTTATTATCACAGAAAATGCACTAATATGGTGAATTAAAGTCAGGCTAATCTACATTTAAGACTGTTTACTTGATGTTTAGGGTCTGCCATTATTCACTCACTCAGTTATGACTGAAATAAATAAGGCTTAGAGAGAAGATCAAACAAGCACAGGGGAGGGGGTTGCTGACTGGAGGGGGACAGGAGGGAAGGGCTGCCATGACTGTGTGTGACAGAAGTAAGAGAGGCCATGGCTTCCTGTGGCAGTGTGGAGTGGAGGTGGTCAGGTGGTGGGGCATCGGTATGCAAAATACACGTTAGTTCGACACTCAAACCTTGCCTGGAGAGAAGTGAGATGGATGGCAGGTGCAGCACCTGAGAGCTGCTTTTCTCACACACTGTCAGCTCCAGTCTCTGGGCCAATCCATCTTCCCTGCCCTGGTGCCTCGATACCTCCTCCTCCTGCCTCCCCAGCCAGCACTGCCTAAGCACAGTCACTGACCGCTATGGTTCTTGCTCTGAACCACTGTTAAGAAAAATCCCTCCCCCCTCTCATCACCGTGGGGTTTCCCCCTTAGATCCCAGAGGGCCTGGGGGAGAAAAGGCAGATAGGTACTCTTGTAACAGTTAATTTTGATTAGGTAAACCCTACACCACCAGGCTCAACACTAGCATGAGTGGTTATATTTAGAATGCCATTACCAGATTAACTGTTCTCAGATATTTTCTCATTACTTATTACTAGAAGCGTGTCATCAGGGTTTTTTCATTATAGATGCCAATTCATTGATGGCAAATAATAGCATTGTTCTGTTTACCACTATGACCCCAGCAAATCCTTATGAGTCAGAATAAGAATTATGCTGTGACCTGCCCCTGTAGTAACTGCTAAACTAATGGAAGTTCATGTGAAGACAGGATGTTCTAGCTTTTATAACATCTCCTGGTACTGTTGGTATATTACTATACCTTTATCCCAGAGGTTGTAGAGGCCTCAAGGTCACCTGTCATCCTGCCTCCAGGAGTGTTGTTGTGGTCAGGAGAGATGGGTGGTGACAGGCATGTCCCCTTCTACCCAGTCACCTCCACCCCCACTCACAGTCCCTGTCCCCCTGTTAATCTGTGGCTGCTTCTCCACTCCCGTTCTCCCCTCAGAGCCTGTCAGTCCTGCTCCCCTCAGAGCCTGTCCGTCTCCTGTGCATTTGCTCCTGCTTTCCCCCTGGGAACCTGCTGGTTGTTGCTAACAATATAGTGAGGGCCCCTCCCTGTCCCCTCTGTGCCACTTACTCTAATGGATGAACAGTACAGAGAGAGGCAGGTCACCTTCACACACACACACACACACACACACACACACACACACACACACACACACACACACACACACACACACACACACACACACACACACACACACACACACACACACACACAAAACAGGGCGTTGAGCACTGTGTTAGTTACTCCACCATCAGACTGTACTGCCCGGAATTGACATTTCTGTTGCTTGCAACTCTTTTTAGATTATCCCAAGATATTTCCTGATTTACATCCATCCAGCCCCTTTGGGGATGTGTAATTCTCCTGTGATCGCCAAACTTTCCTTTGCCAGTCTAGTAAGTACTGTTTGCACTTTTGTCGGATAGAGATTGTAGCAGTAACATGGCAGGATCAGTGAAATCTTACTGAAATGTCTGAGTCCCTGTCTCACACGTGCCACAAGTATGTCCCCTCATGTTGACAGAGAGAAGGAGAGAGCGAGAGGGAGAGGAGACAGAGGGAGAGCCGAAGGCATTGGGTCATTTCTGTGCTCCATGTGGCAGCATCACAGGACGATTTCAGCAACCTCCATGCCAAGATTAGTGCTCCCTTGAGCTTTCAAACCAGTACTCCTGATTACATCTTGGAAGAGCTGTATGTGCAGATGTTCAAGCAGACATATACAAACACACACCACACATGCACACTTACAAAACACCCACAACTACACACATAGGCAAATAACATTAACTCAAACAAATGTGTTTTTAAACGGGATGAGTACATATGCATGGCAGTAGCATGAGTATAGCATCTGTCCATATGACCTTGAATGTCCCACAGGAGGGGGAGTAG
Organism: Salvelinus fontinalis; assembly: GCF_029448725.1. NCBI lineage: Eukaryota > Metazoa > Chordata > Actinopteri > Salmoniformes > Salmonidae > Salvelinus > Salvelinus fontinalis. The sequence continues at coordinate 13,928,924 of NC_074692.1, forward strand.
AGAGGATCAGATGGATGCTCATATCGTAGATTACCTCCCCCCAGAGACACAAAATGTGCTCACTGTTGTTTTACTGCCAGAATGTATGTCTGAAAGAGTCAGGGATAAACCCATGAGCAGCATTAGGCTACACATGACATGCATGCACATGATAATACTACACGGACGATGTTACACACTATTAGGAATATCTTTATGAAGAAACAACTTGGTGGTGCTCCGTTTTTATAGAACATTAAGCTGGAAGAATTGTATTTGAAACATACTTTGAGTGGCTCTAAAGAAAGACGAGATCAACGAGGGCAGTGTTGTTATCCTGTACATTGGCAGAGGATGGAAAGTAGGATGCCTCTCCGGTACAACACTATGGATGTTTTCATGTATATATCTGACCTCTCTCTACTCATACGCTACGCTAACTCCCGGTAAAACCTTTTACACTAGCCATTAATAGCAGGGTAATATTATCAATTCACATTGAACTCTCTGTTGTTGTACTCTGTGTTCAGCTGCATTAGAGAATGCTTATCATTTACAAATGAGAGGCCAGCAGGCCAACAAGCCATTAGTACACTACGAATAATTTGTGTACGAGACAGGACCAAAGATGCCCATAGTATATGAGGAAAACTAAACACTCAAAATGCATTTTTCCTCTGGCTATTGAAACCTATCCTATGGGGTTTGCTCAAACCTCTTAAATGATAGGGATTTGCTACGAGAAAAGTGGACTTTGATTGACTGAAGGGCTTAGGAACGAATAAGTTCATGGCCCCAAGCTATGGGAGGCCAACATCATACTAGCTAGGTCCAGTGGAGATGGACTTACTTCTAGGTGTACAATTTAAAGTTGGCGGTATTTGTCTTATACATTTTTCTTGTCTTCATTCACAGAGCGATTGTAAAGAAAGGAGTGTCGTTTCGCACAGCAACACCTAGTAACTCGTTGCTGTGGGATATCACTCTGGACGCTGGAGCAGATGGCACCATCGCTGTTGTTTGTCAGAGGAAGTCTGCCATACCGGGAAAAAGGCAAGTCTGCTGAAAATACACAACCATCCCCCAATTTACTGTCAGTGAACTCCATTAAACTCACCGTGTTCAACCACTGGACCATGGATGGACCATTCACGTCTGGGTTTGGCTGCTCATAGACAGATTTAAACACACTTCTGAATGTTAAGAAGTTATATTATGTCATGGGTTGTTGTAATAATAGTGTACATGCTACTGGGGCTTAATGATTTCAATTTTGCCTGAGGGAGTGAAAAATAGTCTGCAAAGTAGTATGAGTAGGATAATGCCTCGTAAATACCACCCACACACGATGCCATTTTGACCGAGGCTTAGCCTATCTGACCTGACAAGACACCGTATGCTATCCAAGCACAAAACTGCTGCTGGGAAAAGCTTAAGTAAATCTGCTTTTAAAAAGGCCACTGTCCTCACACCTTATTAAGTAGAGCTACCTCTTAACATTTTATGCAGTGGGCTAAATCAGGGTCACGCAGAGTGTTTCTTGGTAGTCTTAAACAATCTACTCTGAAAGAAAAGTATACGCCTCACACACATGGTTATGGGCTTAGAAAAAAGAAGACACCTGTACCATGTCAGATATAAAGTTGAAATGTATTCAATTTTGAGTTTGCATCTCAATATGAGACTTTATATAAATCACAGAAGACTGAAATATAACAAAACCATTTGACATAGGAACACCGGTGTTAAAAAATGTATCATGTTTATTAATTATGAAATTATGAAAAATATTAACATTCCACCAATGAGGCCACCAGAGGGCAATTTGGTAATTTGACTGCAGGAAAGGGCTACGTCAATCTCTGGAAATGTCTAATTGCTTATCTATAGTTCACATGAAATCGTTGAAAAGTATTTCTGTCCCCTATTTAGAATATTTAAAAAAAATTGTATCCTTTACAGTATGTTAGTGCTTTTGGAAAACAATTAAACAATGATTAACATTAAACATTAGCTAGCCCCAGTCAATGTGAAGATGTGGCTTTGTTGATAATACCCCTTTCGTTCCTACAAGCTAAACTTGTATGTCCTTTTAAGTCTGTGGGATATTTTTCTGGTACCATTGCTGCTGTCACAAATATGTCTAGAGTCATGGTCCTCTTTCTGAAGTGTAACCTTTTCCTTGCTTGAGGACAATACACCAGATGTAGGAACCTGTCCATGCTGGAACAGGACCTTCAATTGACATTCCATGTAACTGACCAACTCTGTGGCTTGGATGACCTTTAGATGATCTGGTGTGGCTCCAGGTATTTATAGTCTATGAGAGGTTCCCATGAAATCAAAAGTGGCACTTCATTTGTCGTTTGTAGTTTTAGTTGAAGCATTTTGGTGTCCATGATTGAATTGAGCTGGGTTGACCTCATTTTCTTGTTTTTCCTATGAGATGGTATTAGTTCATTGTTTATCAAACCCGTTTTGGGGACCATATTTGTGGATGCAAAATCGTTTGTTAGGGCTAATCCATCTTAAAATGTCATAATTTACTAGACCCCCTGTAGGGGCTGTCTAATGTCACACCACTTTGGGGATTTCATGGACTTTGTCTCTCAGTTTCCTATAGTGTCAGTAAGTACTGTGAGTGTTTATGCAGCTATCTGGATATTAAGACATTTTTTGCCTCTGTTTGACAATAGACTGCAATGGATCTTCCGACTTAAAACAGCTGCTTAGTGAGAGTGCTGTCCCTTTAATAATCTGGGGGTTGGAGTACTTCACTGCTTCACCCACAAGAATGACAGAAGGCTATAATGGTGTCCCCCATTTCAATGTAATGCCAGATTAAACCGGCAAAATCTGTTTTAATGTGGGATAGAGACCCTCTTTTAATCGGGCACATCTTGTTATGTTACTTGACTAAAACATTTATGGTTTGTTGTGTTTTTGTGCAATATACTAAGATTATTTAATTAAAGTAAATCTCTCTTTTTTGTGCTTTTACATATGGTGTGCAGAATTAAAGAAGATCTTAAAGAATAAATGATAGAGAACTCATCAGATTAGCTTTGTGCTTGCATTTGACTTTGTGTGCTTAGTCCCCTCCTGTACTCCCTGTTTACCCACAACTGCGTGGCTACGCACGACTCCAACACCATCTTGAAGTTTGCTGACGTCACGGCGGTGGTAGGCCGGATCACCGACGCCGATGACTCAGCCTACAGGGAGGAGGTCAGAGACTTAGCTTTTGGTGCCAGGACAATAAACTCTCCCTCAACGTCAGTAAGACCAAGGAGTTGATCATGGACTATAGGAGAAAGAGGGGAGAGCACGCCCTCATCCACATCGACAGGGTTGTCGTGGAGCGGGTTGAGACCTTCAAGTTCCTTGGCGTCCACATCACTAAGGACTTAACATGGTCCACACACACCTACACAGTCATGAAGTGGGCACGGTAGCGTCTCTGCCCCCTCAGGAGGCTGTAAAGATTTGACATGGGCCCTTGGATCCTCAAAAGGTTCTGCAGCTACACTGTCAAGAGCATATTGACTGGCTGCAGCACCGTTTGGTATGGCAAATGCACCACTCTTGACCGCAAATCGTTACAGGGGGTTGTGCGGACAGCCCAGTACATCACACGGGCCGAGCTCCCTGCTATCCAGGACCTCTATATCAGGCAGTGTCAGAGGAAGGCCCGAAAAATTGCCAAAGACTCCAGCCACCCAAGCCATAGACTGTTCACTCTGCTATAGTCTGGCAAACCCCTAAAATGGGTTCCACCTGAAACAAAAAAAGGTTATCTATGGGGACAGCTGAAGAACCCTTTTTTCAAAGAGTGTACCCAAACCCTCTGCAGTTACCCTACGCACACTCACTAGAACAGTGGTTCCCAAACGTTTTATAGTTCCGTACCCCTTCAAACATTTAACCTCCACCTGCGTACCCCCTCTAGCACCAGGGTCAGCGCACTCTCAAATGTTACTTTTTGCCATCATTGTAAGCCTGCACACACTATACAATACATTTATTAAACTTAAGAATGAGTGTGAGTTTTTCTCACAACCCGGCTCGTGGGAAGTGACAAAGAGCTCTTATAGGACCAGGGCACAAATAATAATAATCAATAATTTTGCTCTTTATTTAACCATCTTACATGTAAAACCCTATTTGAAAAATGTGAATAACTCACCACAGGTTAATGAGAAGGGTGTGCTTGAAAGGATGCACATAACTCTATTGGAGAAAGTCTCAGTCTTAAATAATTTTCCACAAACGGTCTGGGCCTGTATTTAGTCTTCATGCTAGTGAGGGCCGAGAATCCACTCTCACATAGGTACGTGGTTGCAAAGGGCATCGGTGTCTTAACAGCGTGATTTGCCAAAGCAGGATACTCTGAGCGCAGCACAATCCAGACATCTGGCAGTGGCTTCTGATTAAATTCAATTTTCCCAGAACCGCTTGTTGCAATTTCGATGAGGCTCTCTTGTCCAGATATCGGTAAGTGGACTGGAGGAAGGACATGAAAGGGATAAGAATCCAGTTGTTTGTGTCATCCGTTTCGGGAAAGTACCTGCGTAATTGCGCACCCAACTCACTCAGGTGCTTCGCTATATCACATTTTACATTATCCGTAAGCTTGAGTTCATTTGCACAGAAAAAAAATCATACAATGATGAAAAGACCTGTGTGTTGTCCAACTTCTTAATCATAGCCTCAATTTTGTCCCACACATTGAATATAGTTGCGGAGAGTGACTGTAATCCTAGATTCAGATCATTCAAGCGAGAAAGAACATCACCCAGATAGGCCAGTCGTGTGAGAAACTTGTCATCATGCAAGTGAAAATGATGGTCAGTAAAGAAAACTCGTCTCTCAATTAAAAAAAAAAACGTGCCAATACTTTGCCCGTTGATAACCAGCTCCCTTATGTGTTGTAAAAGCGTTACATGGTCACTGCCCATATTATTGCATAGTGCAGAAAATACACGAGAGTTCAGGGGCCTTGCTTTAACAAAGTTAACCATTTTCACTGTAGTGTCCAAAACGCCTTTCAAGCTGTCAGGCATTCTCTTGGTAGCAAGAGCCTCTCGGTGGATGCTGCAGTGTACCCAAGTGGCGTCGGGAGCAACTGCTTGCACGCGCGTTACCATTCCACTATGTCTCCCTGTCATGGCTTTTGTGCCATCAGTACAGATACCAACATGAGCAGCAGCTATGTTTGGCTACATACGGACCGTTAATGAAATTCCCGTGAGAGAGTAACGGTTAATGTGATTGGATGTTAATTATTTGACTAGGCTACCTGTATTTGACATTGTCTTCTTATTTCGCTGAACACTAGATGGTTTAATTTTATTTTTGGCAGTGAAACGAGGCTACCCAGGCGGGGGAAAAAACTCACCCAAATGTATAGCCCCGTTGGAAAATATAAATTGACTGTTTGAAAATGTGAGAAAATAAAAATGTCCCAAAAATCACATTTGTATTTGGCGTACCCCCGACGGCATTGCACCGGGGGTACCCAGTTTGGGAATACCTGCACTACGCTATATACAAACCATATACAGTGCCTTATTCCACCTGTTTTTGTGTTACCTCCTGAATTAAAAATAAATTTAAAAGATTTTTGTGTAAAATTTAGCAAAATTATTGAAAATGAAATACAGAAATATCTAATTTGCATAAATATTCACACCGCTGAGTGTTAGAATCACCTTTGGCAGCGATACAGCTGTTAGTATTTCTGGGTAAGTCTCTAAGCGCTTTTCACACCTGGATTGCACATTATTATTTTTATAATTCTTTAAGCTCTGTCAAGTTAGTTGTTGAACATGGCTAGACAGCCGCTTTCAAGTCTTGCCATAGATTTTAAAGCCGATTTAAGCCAAAACTGTAACTAGGCCGGTCAGGAACATTCAATGTTATCTTGGTAAGCAACTCCTGTGTATATTGGGCATTGTGTTTTAGGTTTTTGCCATGCTGAAAGGTGAATTTGTCTCCCAGTGTCTGTAAGAAAGCAGACTAAAGGACGTTTCCCTCTAGGATTTTGCTCGTGCTTAGCTCTATTCAGTATCTTTTTATCCTAAAAGACTCCCTAGTCCTTGCCATTGAAAAGCATACCTATAACATGATGCAGCCCACAGCCTGCTTAGAAATATGAAGAGTGGTACTCAGTGATGTATTAGATTTGGCCCAAACATAACACTTTGTATTCAGGACATAAAGTACCTTTTTTGAAGTTTTACTTAAGTGGCTTATTGCAAATCGGGTGCATGTTTTGGAATATTTTATTCTGTACAGGCTTCCTTCTTTTCCATCTGTCATTGAGGTCAGTATTGTTACTGTACTGCTACGCCATTCCAAGATGGCGTAGCAGTGTAGACGTGTTTGTTTAGTCCTCTCGTGTACGTTTGTATTTTTCGTATTTCTTGTATATATTTAAAAAAAAAAAATCTATCTCTTTTCGATTTTTAATTCGATTATACCTTCCGGTAACCTACCTCACCCAATGTGATACGGAATCGCTATTATTTTTTAACTTTGGAACACATTCAAGAACCCCCAGTAGCTAACCAGCTAATCAGCTACAAGCTAATTTAGCCATTATTAGCCGCTGCTAGCAGCTTTTTACCTTCTGCACAGACACCAGCCCTGTTATTAGCCTGGATATTACTCACCAATTTACCAGCATCGGACTGTCTCTCGACAACAACGCCGGATTCCTGCCGTAATCCCTGAGCCACAACTTCTGATCCTCACAGCTAGCTTGCAGCTAGCGCAGCTAGCGTCACTGCCACGAAGCTAGCACCAGTTAGCAAACACAATTCTACAATCACAACCTCTCTTTCGCCATCGCCGTCCGGCTTCGATTCTCTGTCGACACGACCACGTCTGGTCTGCAGACGAATACCCCATCCGCTGTGCCCTCAACCGGCCTCCGTCTGAGCAGACCCCCTCCGTCTGAGCAGACCACCCCCCGGGCAACTAACTTTAAACGCCGCGTGCTAGCTTAGTAGTGGCTTCCCTGCTCCATCTACGGCTGCCCCCTGGACACTATGATCACTTGGCTACATAGCTGATGCCTGCTGGACTGTCCATTAATTCACGGTACTCCATTTTGTTTATTTGTGTTTTATCTGTCGGCTCTGTGTTTTAACTCAGGATCTGTGTGTAGTTAATCCGACCTTCTGTGCCTAGTCGTCGCCATTTTTACCTGCTGTTGCTGTGTTAGCTGACTAGCTGCTGCTATCTCACCTGTTGTTTTAGCTAGCTCTCCCAATCAAGACCTGCAATCACTTTATGCCTTACTGTATGTCTCTTTCAAATATCAATATGCCTTGTATACTGTTGTTCAGGCTAGTTATCATTGTTTTGGTTTGGATACCTCCTTTGTCCCACCTCCCACACATGCGGTGACCTCACCCATTGAGACCAGCATGTCCAGAGATACAACCTCTCTTATCATCACCCAGTGCCTGGGCTTGCCTCCGCTGTACCCGTGCCCCACCATACCCCTGTCTGCACATTATGCCCAGAATCTATTCTACCACGCCCATAAATCTGCTTCTTTTATTCCTTGTCCCCAACGCTCTAGGCGACCAGTTTTGATAGCCTTTAGCCGCACCCTCATCCTACTACTCCTCTGTTCCTCGGGTGATGTGGAGGTAAACCCAGGCCCTGCATGTCCCCAGGCACCCTCATTTGTTGACTTCTGTGATCGAAAAAGCCTTGGCCTCATGCATGTCAACATCAGAAGCCTCCTCCCTAAGTTTGTCTTACTCACCGCTTTAGCACACTCTGACAACCCTGATGTCCTTGCCGTGTCTGAATCCTGGCTTAGGAAGGCCACCAAAAATGCTGAGATTTCCATACCCAACTATAACACTTTCCGTCAAGATAGAACTGCCAAAGGGGGAGGAGTTGCAATCTACTGCAGAGATAGCCTGCAAAGTTCTGTCATACTTTCCAGGTCTATGCCCAAACAGTTCGAACTTCTCATTTTAAAAATGAATCTCTCCAGAAATAAGTCTCTCACTGTTGCCGCCTGCTACCGACCCCCCTCAGCTCCCAGCTGTGCCCTGGACACCATCTGTGAATTGATCGCTCCCCATCTAGCTTCAGAGTTTGTTCTGTTAGTTGACCTAAACTGGGATATGCTTAACACACCGGCAGTCCTACAATGTAAGCTTGATGCACTCAATCTCACACAAATCATCAAGGAACCCACCAGGTACAATCCTAAATCCGTAAACATGGGCACCCTAATAGACATTATCCTGACCAACTTGCCCTCCAAATACACCTCTGCTGTCTTCAATCAAGATCTCAGCGATCACTGCCTCATTGCCTGTATCCGCTATGGGTCCGCGGTCAAACGACCACCCCTCATCACTGTCAAACGCTCCCTAAAACACTTCTGCGAGCAGGCCTTTCTAATCGACCTGGCCCGGGTACCCTGGAAGGATATTGACCTCATCCCGTCAGTTGAGGATGCCTGGTCATTCTTTAAAAGTTACTTCCTCACCATATTAGACAAGCATGCTTAGTTCAAAAAATGCAGAACTAAGAACAGATATAGCCCTTGGTTCACTCCAGACCTCCAGACCACAAAAACATCCTGTGGCGAACTGCAATAGCATCGAAGAGCCCCCGCGATATGCAACTGTTCAGGGAAGTCAGGAACCAATACTCGCAGTCAGTCAGGAAAGCAAAGGCCAGCTTTTTCAAGCAGAAATTTGCATCCTGTAGCTCTAACTCCCAAAAATTCTGGAATACTGTAAAGTCCATGGAGAACAAGAGCACTTCCTCCCAGCTGCCCACTGCACTGAGGCTAGGTAACACGGTCACCACCGATAAATCCGTGATAATCGAAAACTTCAACAAGCATTTCTCAATGGCTGGCCATGCCTTCCTCCTGGCGACTCCAACCTTGGCCAACAGCCCCGCCCTCCCCGCTGCTACTCGCCCAAGCCTCCCCAGCTTCTCCTTTACCCATATCCAGATAGCAGATGTTCTGAAAGAGCTGGAAAACCTGGACCCATACAAATCAGCTGGGCTTGACAATCTGGACCCCCTATTTCTGAAACTGTCCGCCGCCATTGTCGCACCCCCTATTACCAGCCTGTTCAACCTCTCCTTCGTATCATCTGAGATCCCCAAGGATTGGAAAGCTGCCGCGGTCATCCCCCTCTTCAAAGTGGGAGACACCCTGGACCCAAACTGTTACAGACCTATATCCATCCTGCCCTGCCTATCTAAGGTCTTCGAAAGCCAAGTCAACAAACAGATCACTGACCATCTCGAATCCCACCGTACCTTCTCCGCTGTGCAATCCGGTTTCCGAGCCGGTCACGGGTGCACCTTAGCCACGCTCAAGGTACTAAACGAAGGGCCTCCCGGGTGGCGCAGTGGTCTAGGGCACTGCATCGCAGTGCTAACTGCGCCACCCGAGTCTCTGGGTTCGCGCCCAGGCTCTGTCGCAGCCGGCCGCGACCGGGAGGTCCGTGGGGCAACGCACAATTGGCATAGCGTCGTCCGGGGTAGGGAGGGTTTGGCCGGTAGGGATATCCTTGTCTCATCGCGCTCCAGCGACTCCTGTGGCGGGCCGGCGCAGTGCGCGCCAGCCAAGGGGGCCAGGTACACGGTGTTTCCTCCGACACATTGGTGCGGCTGGCTTCCGGGTTGGAGGCGCGCTGTGTTAAGAAGCAGTACGGCTGGTTGGGTTGTGCTTCGGAGGACGCATGGCTTTCGACCTTCGTCTCTCCCGAGCCCGTACGGGAGTTGTAGCGATGAGACAAGGTAGTAATTACTAGCGATTGGATACCACGAAAATTGAGGAGAAAATGGGATAAAAAATTTTTTTTAAAAAGGTACTAAACGATATCATAACCGCCATCGATAAAAGACATTACTGTGCAGCCGTCTTCATCGACCTGGCCAAGGCTTTCGACTCTGTCAATCACCATATTCTTATCGGCAGACTCAGTAGCCTCGGTTTTTCTAATGACTGCCTTGCCTGGTTCACCAACTACTTTGCAGAGAGAGTTCAGTGTGTCAAATCGGAGGGAATGTTGTCCGGTCCTCTGGCAGTCTCTATGGGGGTACCACAGGGTTCAATTCTCGGGCCGACTCTTTTCTCTGTATATATCAATGATGTTGCTCTTGCTGCGGGCGATTCCCTGATCCACCTCTACGCAGACGACACCATTCTGTATACTTCTGGCCCTTCCTTGGACACTGTGCTATCTAACCTCCAAACGAGCTTCAATGCCATACAACACTCCTTCCGTGGCCTCCAACTGCTCTTAAACGCTAGTAAAACCAAATGTATGCTTTTCAACCGTTCGCTGCCTGCACCCGCACGCCCGACTAGCAACACCACCCTGGACGGTTCCAACCGAGAATATGTGGACATCTATAAGTACCTAGGTGTCTGGCTAGACTGCAAACTCTCTTTCCAGACTCATATCAAACATCTCCAATCCAAAATCAAATCTAGAGTCGGCTTTCTATTTCGCAACAAAGCCTCCTTCACTCACGCCGCCAAACTTACCCTAGTAAAACTGACTATCCTACCGATCCTCGACTTCGGCGATGTCATCTACAAAATAGCTTCCAATACTCTACTCAGCAAACTGGATGCAGTTTATCACAGTGCCATCCGTTTTGTTACTAAAGCACCTTATACGACCCACCACTGCGACCTGTATGCCCTAGTCGGCTGGCCCTCGCTACATGTTCGTCGTCAGACCCACTGGCTCCAGGTCATCTACAAGGCTATGCTAGGTAAAGTGCCGCCTTATCTCAGTTCACTGGTCACGATGGCTACACCCACCCGTAGCACGCGCTCCAGCAGGTGTATCTCACTGATCATCCCTAAAGCCAAAACCTCATTTGGACGCCTTTCCTTCCAGTTCTCTGCTGCCTGCGACTCGAACGAATTGCAAAAATCTCTGAAGTTGGAGACTTTTATCTCCCTCAACAACTTTAAACATCTGCTATCCGAGCAGCTAACCGATCGCTGCAGCTGTACATAGTCCATCGGTATATAGCCCACCCAATTTACCTACCTCACCCCCCATACTGCTTTGATTTATTTACTTTTCTGCTCTTTTGCACACCAGTATCTCTTCTTTCACATGATCATCTGATGATTTATCACTCCAGTGTTAATCTGCTAAATTGTAATTATTCGATTTATTGCCTACCTCATGCCTTTTGCACACAATGTATATAGACTATTTTTTTTCTACCATGTTATTGACTTGTTTATTGTTTACTCCATGTGTAACTCTGTGTTGTTGTCTGTTCACACTGCTATGCTTTATCTTGGTCAGGTCGCAGTTGCAAATGAGAACTTGTTCTCAACTAGCCTACCTGGTTAAATAAAGGTGAAAATATAAAAAATATTAAAAAAAAGAAAAAAAATGTGGAGTATTTGTATTTATTAAGTATCCCCATTAGATGCTGCCAAGGCAGCAGCTACCCTTCCTGGGGTCCAGCAACATTAAGGCAGAATTTAAAATATTACATGACATTACGTTTCATATTACTTTTCACAACACATGAATTTGTGTCCTCAGACCACTACTATGCTACCACATATCTACATTACAAAATCCACGTGTACATGTGTGTTGAGTGTGTGTCTTATCATGTGTTTGTGTAAGTGTGTGTCTGTGCCTGTGTGTGTTTCTTCACAGTCCCCGTTGTTCCATAAGGTGTATTATTTTTCTTTTTTCTCTTCAGATTTGACTGCTTGCATCAGTTACCTGATGTGGAATAGAGTTCCATGTAGCCATGGATCTATGTAGTACTGTACGCCTCCCATAGTCTGTTCTATACTTTGGGATTGTGAAGAGACCTCTGGTGACATATCTTATGGGGTATGCATGGGTGTCCGAGCTGTGTTAGTAGTTTTAACAGACAACTCTGTGCATTCAGCATGGCAATACCTCTTACAAAAAAAGTACTGAGACAGTTCGGGCCAGCCGTGCTGCCCTGTTCTGAGGCAATTGGGAATTTTGCTAAGTCCCTCTTTGTGGCACCTGACCACACAACTGGACAGTAGTCCAAGTGCAACAAAAGTAGGGCCTGTAGGACCTGCCTTGTTGATAGTGTTGTTAAGAAGGCAGAGTAGCGCTTTATTATGGACATACTTCTCCCCATCTTAGCAACTGTGGTTTTCATGTTTTGACCATGACAGTTTACAATCCAGGGTTACTCCAAGCAGTTTAGTCTCTTCAACTTGCTCAAATTCCACATGATTCATTACAAGATTTAGTTGAGGTTTAGGGTTTAGTGAATAGTTTGTCCCAAATACACTGCTTTTAGTTTTAGAAATACTTACTTCTTGCCACTCATTCTGAAACTGACTGCAGCTCATCGTTAAGTGTTGCTGTGATTTCACTCACTGTAGTAGCTGACATGTATAGTGTTGAGTCATCCGCATACAAGTAAGGGGCCTAGACAGCTGCCTGGGGATTTCCTGATTATAGCTGGATTATGTTGGAGAGGCTTCCATTAAAGAACACCCTCTGTGTTCTGTTAGACAGGTAACTCTTTATCCAAAATATAGCAGGGGGTGTAAAGCCATAACACATACATTTTTCCAGCAGCAGACTGTGATCGATAATGTTAAAAGCCGCAAGGAAGTCTAACAAAACAGCTCCCACAATCTTTTTATCATCAATTTCTCTGTCATTTGTGTAAGTGCCGTGGGTATGTTGAATGTCCGTCCCTATAAGCGTGCTGAAAGTCTGTTACAATTACATTTTACGGTAAACAAATTGATATATGGCTTATTAAGGGTTGATAATAAGCTGGTTGGTCGGCTATTTGAGCCAGTAAAGAGGGGTTTACTATTCTTGGTTAACGGAATTACTTTGCTTCCCTCCAGGTCTGAGAGCACAAACTTTCTTGTGGGCTTAGATTGAAGATATGGCAAATTAGAGTGGCAATATCGTCTGCTTTTATCCTCAGTAGTTTTCTATCCAAGTTGTCAAACCCAGGTGGCTTGTCATTGTTGATAGACAACAATAATGTTTTCACCTCTGCCACACTCACTTTTCGGAAATCAAAATTACAATGCTTGGCTTTCAGAATTTGGTCAGTTATACTTGGATGTGTAGTGTCGGCATTTGTTGCTGGCATGTCATGCCTAAGTTTGCTAGTCTTGCCCATGAAAAAATCATTAAATTAGTTGCCAATATCAGTGGGATTTGGAATGAATGAGCCATATGATTCAAGGAATGATGGAGCTGAGTTTGTCTTTTTCCCCAAAATTTCAATTAATATATCATCTTTATATCATCAACATAGGAATCACTACAAAACGTATTGTATGATCTCTTCTACACTATATTAGGACCAGTCTTTGGAACTTTGGTTATCCTGTAAATGGCAACTATATTGTGATCACTACATTCAATGGATTTGGATACAGCTTTAAAGAAGATTTCGACACGGTCGCCAGTTGTATGGTGTTTCTTCCGACACATTGGTGCGGCTGGCTTCCGGGTTAAGCCAGCAGTGTGTCAAGAAGCAATGCGGCTTGACAGGGTCGTGTTTCGGAGGACACATGGCTCTCAACCCTCGCGTCTCCCGAGTCCATACAGGAGTTGCAGCGATGGGACAAGACTGTAACTACCAATTGGATATCACAAAATTGGGGAGGAAAAAGGGCTACATTTAAAAAATTATAATAATAAAGAATATTTCTGCAGCATTAGTAAAGATGTGATCAATACATGTTGATGATTTCATTCCTGTGCTGTTTGTAAATACCCTGCTAGGTTGACTGATAACCTGAACCAGGTTGCAGGCACTGGTTACAGTTTCAAGTTTCTTGAGTGGGCAGCTTGATGAAAGCCAGTCAATATTAAGGTCACCCAGAAAATATATTGTTCTGTTAACATCAATACAGTGCCTTCGGAAAGTATTCAGAACGCTTGACTTTTTCTACATTTTGTCACGTTACAGTCTCATTCTAAAATGTATTTTAAAAAATCTACACATAATACCCCATAATGCAAGGCAAAAACAGATTTTTTGCAATTTTTTTCTAAAACAGAAAAACCTAATTTACCTAATTATTCAAAGGGTATTCAGACCCTTTGCTATGAGACTCAAAATTGAGCTCAGGTGCATCCTGTTCCTTTGATCATCCTTGAGATGTCTCTACAACTCAATTGGAGTCCACCTGTGGTAAATTAAATTGATTGGACATGATTTGGAAAGGCACTCACCTGTCTAAATAATGTCCCACAGTTGACAGTGCATGTCAGAGCACAAACCAAGCCAAGACGTCGAAGGAATTGTTCGTAGAGCTCCGAGACAGGATTGTGTGGAGGCACAGATATGTGGAAGGGTACCAAAACATTTCTGCAGCATTGAAGGTCCCCAGGAACACAGTGGCTACCATCATTCTTAAATGTAAGAAGTTTGTAACCACCAAGACTCTTCCTAGAGCTGGCTGCCCGGCCAAACGGAGCAATCTGGGAGAAGGGCCTTGGTCAGGGAGGTGACCATGAACCCGATGGTCACTATGACAGAGCTCCAGTGTTCCTCTGTGGAGATGGAATAACCTTCCAGAAGGACAACATCTCTGCAGCACTCCACCAAGCAGGCCTTTTATGGTAGAGTGGCCAGACGGAAGCCACTCCTCAGTAAAACGCACATGACAGCCCACCTGGAGTTTGCCAAAAGGCACCTAAAGGACTCTCAGACCAGGAGAAACAAGATTCTCTGGTCTGATGAAGCAAAGATTGAACTCTTTGGAATGAATGCCAAGCGTCACGTCTGGACGCTTGGCAAACCCCTCGAGGACCGAAGGGCAGTGGGGCTCAATGGATCCAAGCTAGCTGTAGTATCTATGATGAATGATGAATGGGCCAGAGTCTTAGACAGCCTCACGGTCCAATGAGGGGGGAGCTCTGAGGATCTGAACCCAAGGTAGAAGCCACCGGAGAGGGAGAAGGAACAGAGGACGACAGTGCAGCTACATCCAGGGAAGAAGTCGCCGGAACCTCTGGATCCAGAGCGACAAAGTTGTTTCTGGTCTGAGTCCGGTCTTGTCTTACCTTCGCCAAGGAGGCCCCTGTTGCCAGAGGTTGCTCTTTTTTGACTTCTATGGCGAGTGACATATCTCCATGGCTGGTTGGTTAGGTCGAGATCAAGAACATCCACCAAGTCATCCAGGAGCATCCTACTAATTCCATTCTCCAGGGAAGGGGGTAACCCCTTCGGGAAGGGATCCCTGCAGAGTACCGGCCAGTCGGCTGTGGAGAGCCAACACGGCTGAACACTTCTACCAGGCCAGAGCGTTGTCCGGCTACAGCAGTTGAAGAGGAAGAAAAAGTAGGCGGGCATGGATTCCCCAGTACCTTGTGTAAGTTCACTACTTGTTTGCTAAGAGTAGTCACTTCGCTCCTGTCGTCCTCTGCAAGCAAACAGCTGCTTCATTGATTGTCCGGGTGGTCCACATTGTCCGGGAATAAAGCAAAAATAAACACAGTTCCTGCAGCATTAAAAATGTTTGTTAGTGTCACTAACGTCGTAATTTAGCGGACCAAAGTGCAGCGTGGTTTGAATACATTCTTCTATTTTTAATGAAGAACACTTTAACAAAAACAACAAAACGAATAAGACGAACGTGACCGCTATATATACACTGTGCTAACATAACATAGACAATAACCCACAACCCACAATACAAAACAGGCTACATAAATATGGTTCCCAATCAGAGACAATGCAAAACACCTGTCTTTGATTGAGAACCATATCAGGCCAAACACATAGAAATATACAAACCAGACATACAACATAGAATGCCCACACAGATCACACCCTGACTAACCAAAACATAAAACATACAAAGCAAACTATGGTCAGGGCGTGACAGTTAGTGTCCTCCATTTTATTTTATTCCTCCTTTAAACTCTGTGTTGTTGGGAAGGGCTCATAAGCAAGCATTTCACGGTAAACTCCACACCAGTTGTATTTGGCGCATGTATCAAATACTATTGGATTTGATTTAAATTCACTTTTCAGCAAAACAATAACATAAAACACAAGGCCAAATATACACTGAGTGTACATAACATTAGGAACACCTGCTCTTTGCATGACGTAGAATGACCGGATGAATCCAGGTGAAAGCTATGATTCCTTATTGATGTCACCTAATGTGCGGTACACTCATTTGTTTACCAAGATGACATTGAATGTTCCTGAGTGGCCTAGTTACAGTTTTTACTTAATTTGGCTTAGAAATCAATGGCAAATCTTGAAAATGGCTGTCTAGTAATGATCAACAACTTGACAGAGCATGAAGAATTAAAAAAATAATAATGTGCAAATATTGTACAATCCAGGTGTGCAAAGATCTTAAAGACTTACCCAGAATGACTCACAGCTGTAATTGCAGCCAAAGATGATTCTAACATGTATTGACAGAGGGGGTTATATACTTACAGTATCTAATCAAGATTCACTGCATTCGGAAAGTATTCAGACCCCTTTACTTTACCACATTTTGTTATGTTATAGCCTTATTCTAAAATGTATTAAATATATATTTTTCCTCATCAATCTTCACACAATACCCCATAATGACAAAGCAATAACTGGTTTGTAGGATCTCTCTGTACTTTGCTCGGTTCATCTTTCCCTCGATCCTGACTAGTCTCCCAGCCCCTGCCACTGAAAAATATCCTCACAGCATGATGCTGCCACCTGGAGTGGCTTCCGTCTGGTCACTCTACCATAAAGACCTGATTGGTGGAGTGCTGCAGAGATGGTTTCCCTGTATGGTTTTCCCATCTCCACAGAGGAACTGGAGCTCTATCAGAGTGACCATTGGGTTCTTGGTCACCTCCCTGACCAAGGCCCTTCTCTCCCAACTGCTCCGTTTGGCCGGGCGGCCAGCTCTCGGAAGAGTCTTGGTGGTTCCAAACTTCTTCCATTTAAGAATGATGGAGGCCACTGTATTCTTGGACCTTCAATGCTGCAAACATTTTTTGGTACCCTTCCCCAGATCTGTGCCTCGACACAACCCTGTCTCGGAGCTGTACGGACAATTCCTTTGACATCATGGCTTGGTTTTTGCTCTGACCTGCACTGTCAACTGTGGGACCTTATATAGACAGGTGTGTGCCTTTCCAAATCATGTCCAATCAATTGAATTTACCACAGTTGGACTCCAATCAAGTTATAGAAACATCTCAAGGATGATCAATGGGAACAGGATGCACATGACCTTAATGTTGTGAATTTTTAACAAATGTTAGAATTGTTCTTCCGCTTTGACGTTAGAGTATTTTGTGTAGATCGTTAACAGAAAATGACAATTCAATTAATTTTAGTCCCACTTTGTCACACAACAAAATGGGGAAAAAGTCAAGGGGTGTGAATACTTTCTGAAGGCCCTGTAAGTGCTTGATGTGTGAAAGGGAGGGTGTGTGCCAGATAAAGATGTCAGATCTTAATTTGGGCAACTGGAAGCGGTGTTTGTAGGCTATACAATAATAAAAAAATTGAAAATCTTTGGAGGGAGTTGAAAGTCCGTGTTGCCCAGCAACAGCCCCAAAACATCACTGCTCTAGAGGAGATCTGCATGGAGGAATGGGCCAAAATACCAGCAACAGTGTGTGAAAACCTTGTGAAGACTTACAGAAAACGTTTGACCTCTGTCATTGCCAACAAAGGGTATATAACAAAGTATTGAGATAAACTTTTGTTATTGACCAAATACTTATTTTCCACCATAATTTGCAAATAAATTCATTAAAAATCCTACAATGTGATTTTCTGGATTTTTTTTTTCATTTTGTCTGTCATAGTTGAAGCGTACCTATGATGAAAATTACAGGCCTCTCTCATCTTTTTAAGTGGGAGAACTTGCACAATTGGTGGCTGACTAAATACTTTTTTGCCCCACTGTATGTTCAAGTCAGGGAATAGGCCGATTTAAATCTCAGTGCTTGTGTGGTTCAGTGGTTACAGCTGCTGACCCCGAAAGACATATGCCAGACACTGCCCTTTGAACTTTTGGAGGAACTAGTACTTTTTTAGTTACTCTCGGTGGGCTGTACTTGTACGTATACTGACACCGTAGCCAAACCGGCCGCACGCCATCGTGCGCAAATTGATTTTGTCCCCCCACACCAAACTCGATCACAACACGCATGTTAAAATATCAAAACAAACTTTGAACCAATTATATTAATTTGGGGACAGGTCGAAAAGCATTAAACATTTATGGCAATTTAGCTAGCTAGCTTGCAGTTGCTAACTAATTTGGCCTATTTAGCTAGCTTGCTGTTGCTAGCTAATTTGTCCTGGGATTTAAACGTTGAGTTGTTATTTTATGCACAAGGTCCTCTACTCTGACAATTAGTCCACCCACAAAACGGTCAACCGAATCGTTTCTTGTCATCTCTCCTCCTTCCAGGCTTTTTCTTCTTTGGACTTTATATGGCGATTGGCATCTAACTTTCATAGTTACCACGACGACTGAATGAACTCAGTTCATCTTTCAATCACTCACGTGGGTATAACCAATGGGGAGATGGCACGTGGGCATCTGCTTCTATGAACCAATGAGGAGATGGGAGAGGCAGGACTTGCACCGCGTTCAGCGTCACAAATAGAACTGACTTCTATTTTAGCGCTTGGCAACGCAGACGATCATTGGTGCGCGCGATCAGTGTGGGTGCAATAATTGAATAACATGTATGTTTAAATTTATTTTGCAATGCTCGCGCACGCGATGCGAGCGGTTTGGTCAGCATGTTACTCAATTAATTTCTGAAGGAACTAACTTACATTTTACCAATCATTTCAGTTACATAGATTTATATCATTACATCATCGCTGTCGGATTATTTCATTTTTGTACATGGATCGATACAATTGGTTCCCCTTTACGTCTCTATAAATGTTTCATGACCCCTTGACCAATGAAATGTGTTCAAACCCTGTATCTCCACCACGGCTCTTGAAGTAAAGCGCATGTCTTCACTCCTGACGATAATTTTTTTGGTGTTCGTAGTCAGATGCGATCAGTTACACTTCAATGGCTGTCTGCCTTTGTAATAGTATATACAGTTGAAGTCGGAAGTTTACATACACTTAGGTTGGAGTCATTAAAACTTGTTTTCAACCACTCCACAAATTTCTTGTTAACAAACTATAGTTTTGGCAAGTTGGTTAGGACATCTACTTTGTGCATGACACAAGTAATTTTTCCAACAATTGTTTACAAACAGATTATTTCACTTATAATTCACTGAATCACAATTGCAGTGGGTCAGAAGTTTACATACACTAAGTTGACTGTGCCTTTAAACAGCTTGGAAAATTCCAGAAAATTATGTCATGGCTTTAGAAGCTTCTGATGGGCTAATAGACATAATTTGAGTCAATTGGAGGTGTACCTGTGGATGTATTTCAAGGCCTATTTTCAAACTCAGTGCCTCTTTGCTTGACATCATAGGAAAATCAAAATAAATCAGCCAAGACCTCAGGAAAAAATTGTAGACCTCCACAAGTCTGGTTCATCCTTGGGAGCAATTTCGAAATGCTTGAAGGTACCACGTTAATCTGTACAAACAATTGTACGCAAGTATAAACACCATGGGACCACGCAGCCGTCATACCGCTCAGAGATGAACGTACTTTGGTGTGAAAAGTGCAAATCAATCCTAGAACAACAGCAAAGGACCTGGAGGAAACAGGTACAAAAGTATCTATATCCACAGTAAAATGAGTCCTATATCAACATAACCTGAAAGGCCGCTCAGCAAGGAAGAAGCCACTGCTCCAAAACCACGATAAAAAATCCAGACTACGGTTTGCAACTGCACATGGGGACAAAGATCGTACTTTTGGAGAAATGTCCTCTTGTCTGATGAAACAAAAATATAAATTTTCGGCCATGATGACCACCGTTATGTTTGGAGGAAAAAGGGGGAGGCTTGCAAGCCGAAGAACACCATCCCAACCGTGAAACACAGGGGTGGCAGCATCATGCTGCGGGGGTGCTTTGCTGCAGGAGGGACTGGTGCCCTTCACAAAATAGATGGCATCACGAGGCAGGAAAATTATGTGGATATATTAAAGCAACATCTCAAAACATCAGTCAGGAAGTTAAAGCTTGGTCGCAAATGGGTCTTCCAAATGGACAATGACCCCAAGCATACTTCCAAAGTTGTGGCAAAATGGCTTAAAGACAACAAAGTCAATGTTTTAGAGTGGCCATCACAAAGCCCTGACCTCAATCCCATAGAACATTTGTGGGCAGAACTGAAAAAGCGTGTGCGAGGAAGGAGGCCTACAAATCTGACTCCGTTACACCAGCTCTGTCAGGAGGAATGGGCCAAAATTCACCCAACTTATTGTGGGAAGCTTGTGGAAGGCTTCCTGAAACGTTTGACCCAAGTTCAACATTTTAAAGGCAATGCTACCAAATACTAATTGAGTGTATGTAAACTTCTGACCCACTGGGAATGTGATGAAAGAAATACAAGCTGAAAAAATAATTCTCTCTACTATTATTCTGACATTTCACATTCTTAAAATAAAGTGGTGATCCTAACTGACCTAAGACAGGGAATTTTTACTAGGATTAAATGTCAGGAATTGTGAAAAACTGAGTTTAAATGTATTTTGATAGCAGGCCTGTTCCCAATGTCTTGACTGCCCCCGCATTGAGAGAAAGAGAACTGCTCATTTTTAAGAAATCATGAGGTTCATTTGAATTTTCTGATGCAACAGGAAAATTCTCTGTAACATGAGTGATCAAGTTAAGATCCAACATCTGTACTGGACTGCCTTACTTGAGAGTAAGTGGACCTGTTCCTATTCAGTAGTGTGTTTCACAGGGAGTTGCAATGACAAAGAATAAAATGGAGACTTTGTATTGTCGAAGTTCCAGCTACACAATATTCCAGCTGGGCAATATTATGAGTTTAGGGAGATCTCATGAGTTCATGACAGCTCGCTTGACTCTTGGGTTCAAAGTCTATAGTTAAAAGCTATCTTAACACCATCACTGCACTTACTTTAGAGACTTTGGACAGATTCATCAGATTAGAGGGGATACTATCCTAGTCCTATTCAAGGCATTCTAGTGTACATTGAGAAGATCAGGCTATCAGAAAAATGTACTGCTATAAGCTATCCTATTTAGCCCATGCGTACATCCACCTTTAGCCTTGCGCCTGCAGTGGCACGTGTGTCTGTTTAGAGTTAATAGGTTTCAGTGGAGGGAGATTGTTCATCTCATTAATCTGTTGTCTCACACAATCAAATCCCTGATGCTCAATTGCCATGCTCGACTGGTCATACCTTACATGTGCACAAGCAAAGTGATTACTTTAGAATAACAGGACATTTATGTTAGAGCATTAATTGACACCCTCGGTGTGGATAATCTTGTTTCATGCTACCGATGGCTTTTCATGCTACCGATGGCTTCATGCTACCGATGGCTTAGGAATTAAGTCATTATTATTATTGCATGACGAACGAGACAACAATTAAATGAGTGTTTTCTTATTATCCATATTGTTAAGGATAGGTAGTTTAGACAGCACACTACAGCTCACTACCACTTCACACTTCATTCCCCCAGGGGGCAGCTCCAACCTTGTCCAAGTGCTGAGCCTGGTTGATAAGCACATCAGGTGCTGCCATATAGGTGATCGTCAGTCAGTGTCCCAGCTTACAAGCCGTGAGCCTGCTAGGGCTGTTACGGTGAATGGTATTACCACCACACTGGCGGTCATGAGTCATGAAGGCACTCAAATTCCATGTGACCGTTTAGTCATGGTAATTATGCTTCTCCAAGCTTTGATGCTGCTGATGGTCATTAGTAACCTACTAAACTTGCTAACTGCCTGGGACTCAGCACTCTATTGTCCCTCTAATCACTCTGACATCAATGAAAATGTATTTGAAAATCTAATCAAACACTTCATGATAGCCCATGAGCTCATGTTGCGCATTATTTCAATAGGCTATGCAATTGCAGGAGAAAACAGTGATGGCCTCTACTAAAAAGAGAAGGATCAGCTTTCTATAGGCTAGGCCTACTATATTTATTTCTCAACATTCCTAATATTAAGCTCATTGCTTATATTTACAACAGGAGTATAGCTTACCTGGCTGGCATGAAAATAAACCACGGGGAAAGCGTACTCCATTCGCTATTTAAGTGCAGAAATTACATGTATGTTTCGATACAGGTGCATGTTAATGGTCCATTCTAAATCAAAACAAATTTTACACATACATTATTTAGTATATTTAAAGACAATATTAAATCAAGAATAGTCTGATGGGTGAAAATATTAGCCTATCACTTGTGAATTATATATTATCACTTGTGAATGATGCCCAGCATAAGAAACAATACCTTTTTTTGCGCAACTTTTTTGCGCGACTCATGAATCATAGTCGCACACCTCATGTACTGTAGCCTAGCCCATAGGCCTATATGTTTTAATAAGGTTTGTATCACAACTAAAGTGGCCAAATAACTTCTTTTAAAAAAGCACATTAATCGGCTTTACAAGGGGTGTTGAGCCTAACTGGCATACTTAAGCAGCGCGTGAGGTTCAAGTTTGGGAAGATCCTTTTCACCATAAAAATGCACCTTTATAATGGAAGCATTACATGCATAATTGCATTTGCTTTCACTTTTGATAATGGTGTTTTCTGCAAATGGAACATTCACTCTTATAGCCTACTACTACGTGTGCATTGCTGCGCTTCTAATGTGAAGAAATAGCCTAATAGTTTATCAACATTTTAAGCTAAACGTTCTGATCTGTTGCCTCAGCCACATTGCGTAAAAAAAGTTTTTTTGATGTTAGTGGTTGTATTCATTTGGGATCCATCGCATCCCACAGCCTCAGGCTGCTAGTTTGTTTGTTTTTCAGTTTCGGCGTGCCTTTGATATTTTTCATTTTTGTACATACAGTATTTATGTTTTGTCACCAGCTGAACAAATAATAATCCGCTTGGACTGACCAACCAAGAGATCAACAGAGACAGGGCTGGCCCTGGACCAATGTAAGGCTGCTGTCTCCCTGGGAACATGTACATTGAACATCTAGGCACATATGCTGATTTCTCCCATAGCTGCACATCTTAAATCAGGTTACAGAGCAGTTAAATTGACCAAGACCCCTAGACTTTGCGAGTGCAACCATATGAACAGGATAGTTAATGGTTTCTTAACAATATGTATGAAAACACTTTGACAATGCTGATCTTTTTTTTGTAATTGGTACAATTATTGTCATGTGTACAATTCAATGGAATCCATTTTTAATGTATACTTTAGGGCAGAGTGCCCCAACTGCCAAATTTGTCCCGCAGGTGATTTTATTTGGCCACCCAAGTCATAATCATTTTTTTGGGGGGGCATTAAGTGCTTTCAGAAAGTATTCATACCTATTGACTTATTCCACATTTTGTGTTACAGCCATAATTCAAAATGTATTAAACACAATCACCCATGATGACAGAGTGAAAATATGTTTTTAGGAATTGTAGCAAATGTATTGAAAATTAAATATAGAAATATATAATTTACATAAGTATTCACACCCCTGAGTCAATACTTTGTAGAAGCACATTTTGGCAGTGATTACAGCTGTGAGTATTTCTGGGTAAGTCTTTATGAGCTTTCCTCACCTAGATAGTGCAACATTTGCCCATTTATTATTTTCAAAATTCTTCAAGCTCTGTCAACCATTTTCAGGTCTTGCCATAGATTTTCAAGAAGATTTAAGTCAAACCTGTAACTTGGTCACTCATGAACATTCACTGTTTTCTTGGTTAGCAACTCCAGTGTAGATTTGGCCTTGTGTTTTTAGATTATTGTCTTGCTGAAAGGTGAATTCATCTCCCAGTGTCTGGTGGAAAGCAGACTGAACCAGGTTTTCCTCTAGAATTGTGCTTGTGCTTAGCTCCATTCAACAACAACAAATGTATCCTGGAAAAACTTCCCAGTCCTTAACAATTACAAACATATGCACAACTTGATCCAGCCACTACTATGCATGGAAATATGGAGTGGTACTCAGTAATGTGCTTTATTGGATTTGCCCTATAATAGAGAGATACTGTATATGTGATTGTATACAAACGTAAGCAACGTTTAAAATAATTATATTTGAATACATTTTTATATCTTCTTGCGTTCAAGTTAGTCTACAAATGATATGTAATTATGTTCAGGCCCCATGACCATCCGCTCAAGAAACTTTTTACACACGGCTGAATCTTGTTGATGATCCCTGCTTTAGGGGATAGAGACCCCCTTTTAAATCATGCACATCTAGTTTTGATACTTGATTATTATAGTTTGTTTGTGTCTCTTTTTGTTTAATTTGCTAAGATTATTCAATTACAGTAAATCTATTTTTTTTATGTTTTTTTTATTTTACCAGGTAAGTTGACTGAGAACACGTTCTCATTTGCAGCAACGACCTGGGGAATAGTTACAGGGGAGAGGAGGGGGATGAATGAGCCAATTGTAAACTGGGGACTTTTAGGTGACCATGATGGTTTCAGGGCCAGATTGGGAATTTAGCCAGGACACCGGGGTTAACACCCCTACTCTTACGATAAGTGCCATGGGATCTTTAATGACCTCAGAGAGTCAGGACACCCGTTTAACGTCCCATCCGAAAGACGGCACCCTACACAGGGCAGTGTCCCCAATCACTGCCCTGGGGCGTTGGGATATTTTTTAGACCAGAGGAAAGAGTGCCTCCTACTGGCCCTCCAACACCACTTCCAGCAGCATCTGGTCTCCCATCCAGGGACTGACCAGGACCAACCCTGCTTAGCTTCAGAAGCAAGCCAGCAGTGGTATGCAGGGTGGTATGCTGCTGGCAATATGTCCTTACGTATGGTGTTTAGAATTTTTAAAAAGCTCTTAGAGAACTCATTAGAAGGTGCTTTGTGCTTGCATTTGACTTTGAAGGTGACACACACGGTACATTTGAAAAGATTTGACAGTTGGTTGTATGCAAATGTAAGGGCTTGATGTGGGGAAGGAGGGGGTGTGCTGGATACAGGACTGCCTTACTTGAGAGTGAGTGGAGCAGGTTCTATTCAGTAGTGTGTTTCATAGGGAGTTGCAAAGGAATAGAAATGATGCTTTGCATTGTCAAAGTTCCAGCTGCGCAATATTATGAGTCAAGTGAGATCTCATGAGTTCATGACACCTCACTTGACTCTGTGTTCAAAGTCCATAGTTAAAAGCTGTCTAAACCCATTCACTGCACTCAGCCATTACTGTCAATCCCCATGTTAATGATGATGATCTAACATACTTTCAGTTAAAACAGGCCTAACACTCTCTGTAATGCTTTACAGATGTTTCACTTTAGAGACTTTGGACAGATTCATCAGATTAGAGGGGATCCTATCCTAGTCCTATTCAAGGCATTCTAGTGTACATTGCGAGCATCAGGCTATCCGAGAACTTTACTGCTACAGGTATGAGCAATCTATCCTATTTAGCTCATGCGTCCATCCTCCCTCTGCCTGGCGCCTGCAGTGGCACATGTGTCTTTTTAGAGGTAATAGGTTTCAGGGGAGGAGGATTGTTCATCTCATTAATCTGGTGTCTCACACACAATCAAATCCCTGATGCTCATTTGTCATGCTCGGCTGGTCATGCCCTACAGGAAATTAATGTGGGAAAGAACATTAAATGACCCCCTTGTGTGGATAATCTTGTTTTATGCTTCTGACGACTTTGGAAGGAAGATACGTTTTTGTTGTTATTTTGATGAAGGACAAAATACCAAGGAATTAAATCATTATTATTGCATGATGAAACAGACATTAATCAAATGAGTATTTCCTTATTTCTCTTGAGTGTAAACAATGCTATCCATACACTAATGATAACAGCCTCCTATTGTCCCAGGGCATATTTGACTGACGAACCCAGATCCTCCCACCCGCTATCAATTCTTTATTGCTTTTCTTGTCTCTGTTTACACTGTGGCTGCTGTGTCAGGATCACTGCTGTGTCATCTTGATTACTTTAGGCTTTGCTGCCCTACCTTGACTGTTTACGGTAGCACCATTCTTCTCCTTTCTTTTAAAAATGTTTACTTCCCGGCCACGAATAATGTTTATCTCCGCATACCGGAGCTTGAGTTAAGACGCGCTGAATGAGTCCCTCTGGCAGTGACAGTCCCAGTCTGATCCTGTTTCTTCTAACTTCTCTCAGGCTGGACAGCAGTCTACTGGAGGTCTTACAGATGGACTTTGAGGTGGAGGAGCAGAGCAGCCAATCAGACAGCCGGGTGATCACATGGCGCCTGGAGTTGCCCGCATACACCAGGGATGGGGGGAAGGAGGGTTCCATGAAGATCTACACCACCCAGAGAGACTTTGTGGCCCTGGCCACACTCGTCATGGTGAGCACCGACTGACAATTCAACTCTAGCATCTACAGTCAGGCCCAAAATTATTGGCACCATTGATAAAGATTTGCAAAAAAGACTGTATAAAATAAATTATTCAAATACTGAGGTATAATGTGTGCAAAGAAATGTAAGAAATTATATTATTTAATAGTAAATATGCTCAGAGAAATATATTTTGTTTAACAAGTAACACAAATCTAAAAAAGATAGGGTTCCGAATTATTGGCACCCCTGTTCTCAGTACTCTGTCACCCTCCCCTTGCGAGGATAACGGCTATTGAGACTTTTTCTAAAAGGATTTATGAGATTGGAGAACACGTTGGGAGGGATCTTAAACCATTCCTTCATACATCTTTCTAGATCCTTGATATCCTTCATCTGCACCTATGGACTGCCCTTTCCAAGGTTTTCAAAGTCCGGAGACTGAAATGGCCATTGCAAAACATTTTGCTTTGACCATCTCAGTCTCTGGACTTAAACCCCATTGAAAACCTGTGTTTTCAATTGAAGAGGGTAGTCCATAAGTGCAGACGAAAGATATGTATGATTCTGTATGAAGGAATGGTCTAAGATCCCTCCCAATTAGCCTGGTCAGACTCGAGTGGGCTTTATGGATCTCCACTATCGTCTGGGCTTGATGGGGCCAGACGATAATACACTTGTTAGTCCCGGCGACCAGTTCGTACTTAAAACAATCTCCATTCAGGCTGCAAAGGCTTTGATATCCTCCTTAACTTTATTTAATGGCGAGAAGGCGGAAAATATGCATACCTTTTTTATGAAACACCATTTTCCACCACCATGCTAGAGTGGCTAAATGCTAATCCCTGATGCATTTAGCGTTTAGCCACTCTAGCATGGTGGTAGAAAATGGTGTTTCATAAAAAAGGTACAGATATTTTCCACTTTCTCACCATTAAATAAGGTTAAGGAGGAACTCGAAGCCTTAGCGTACAATAAAGCTCAGTATTTGTATAATTTTCTATTGTTTTTTCCCCCTCATCTTTATCAAGCGTCCCAATGATTTTATACCTGACTTGAATATGCATGTATTATTTTCACCTGTGAAATGTGCAATTGTAATTGATGTTTGCCTTGAACGAGGCCTCCAACAACAATTGTATATATTAGATCTATTGTTGGTAACGGGACCTAATTCACTGTGTACTCATGACATTGATGCCTCTGTGTCATAATGATGTACAAGGAGGTTGCCAGTCTCTGACCGATGCTTCACTATTGTTTTTTTTGTGTGTGTTTTCTTTCTCTTAATATAGGATCTCTGCAATTAATACATCATATAATCTCTATACCGTAACTAACTAAGAAATGTTATGAGCAATTGTCATTACAATATTCTATCTGCTCGTATCCCTTTGTGCTACTGCAATCAAGAGGTCCTGCTGACCTCTTAAACCACTATTGTTTGTTGTCATGGGAGATTTAGCATTTCTGTGTAGTAATACTTTTTCAAAACCATATCTTCCAAAAAAAAATCTTATTTTGTGATACATCTTTTGGGCATTTTGTTCATAAATGTATTTAATGGCTTCATGTAAATTAATGTTTGTGAACAGGACAAACCTTGATTGTCTTTCAATCAATCTTGTCATATCATACAGTAAACAGTATCTGAAAATATAATACAGATAAAAGGCACTGAAATATGAAGGCATTGGTACTGTGATTTTTTTTCAGGACTTTGACTTCCTTCAGCTCAATCACGGATTAGATGGTGACCTCAGGCTGAGAGCCAAACATGAGGATAATAGATGTTTGGCAAGAGGGCCATTAGGTCTGTACTGATCTAGCACTCACCACTATGAGCTGCTGAAAATGCTTAAATATTGGTTGGAGCTACAGTTATATTGCCAATAAAAGAAGGATTATATATATTTACAGTACCAGTCAAAAGTTTGGACACACCTACTCATTCAAGGGTTTTTCTTATGTTTTTACTATTTTCTACATTGTAGAATAATAGTGAAGACATCACAACTATGAAATAATACATATGGATTCATGTAGTAACCAAAAACGTGTTAAATTAAGCAAAATATATTTTATATTTGAGATTCTTCAAAGTAGCCACTCTTTGCCTTGATGACAGCTTTGCACACTCTTGGCATTCTCTCAACCAGCTTCATGAGGTAGTCACCTGTGTTATGTCATAGCTTTGATGTCTTCACTATTATTCTACAAAATAGTTATAGTTCTAGTAATAGTAATAGTTTCTAGAAAATAGTAAAAAAAAAAAAAAAAAAACTTGAATGAGTAGGTGTGTCCAAACTTTTGACTGGTACTGTACATATCTACCTAAATTACTTCGTACCCCTGCACATCAACTCTGTACTTGTACCCCATGTACATAGCCAAGTTATCATTACTCATTGTGTATTGATTATTGCTTCTATTATTTCTCTATTTTCTTTCTCTCCGCATTGTTGGGAAATGCATTTCACTTTTAGTCCACACCTGTTGTTTACGAAGCATGTGACTAATAACATTTAATTTGACATTTTAATGAATCAAATATGTATTTGTACTAGCGATGGGAAATGACAACTTCAGGTCATGTTGTTCCCACTCACAATTTCTCCCCTGCTCCCCCTGCTTACAACAAGTTTATATCTTAACCATGAGTGGTTACATTAGGTTGATATCTTATTAAACCTATTTCCAGACTGATGATGTCTTCCCTTTAGGACACAGAGATCCTGAACACGGCGGTGCTGACTGGGAAGAAGGTGGTGTTGCCTGTCAGGACTGTGGCTGTGGAGGAGGACGGGTCAGTCACTGACGTCTCAGACTTCACCAACTGCAGCTCCACTGATGAGGACATCCTGAAGGTACTGCAGGCTGCCTGCCACGTGATGCCACATTGTCCCCTGGAATTGATCCTTGGGTAAAGGGTGTATGTGTGCTAAAACCATGGCTTAGTGATGGAGGTACTTAGCACTTTAACACACAAATAAGGGGAGTGTGTTTCTCTAAGGTGTTGATATGAATCTGTCAGACTCAGTTGCTAAACACAGAGCATTCCAACACCGATATTATGGGGCTAGTCTAACATTCACCTTCACTTCTTTCACTGAAAGCTTCCTTACTTTACCCACAGGTGTCACTGCCAGGATACTTTGCAGATCTGTGGTGTGAATAAACATGTCCAACAACCAAGGAGATGATTTCTAGTCATGTGGTTACCAGCCTGTTTTGACTGTGGTTAGAGTGCCGGTAGAGTGTCCTGTCTAACTGCCCCAAGACTATGAGACAGGAGGAGGGCCATTTAGTGTGGGTGTAAGAGGGGGGAGTGACTGCTAAAGGCAAAGAAGTTGTACCAAAGTCACCTCTGCACATGTTCTCTTCCACATCACAAAACAAACAGTGAGTGACGCTCCAGTGACGTCCTCCATCATGCCCATCAGCTGCTGAACTGAAATGAACACATAACAGGACTTGACAGGGAAACAAAGGAAGAACAAACACTACACAGCGCGTGTTGTTGTTGCACAATAACCCTTTGTTATTACAGCCATTAATCTACATTCGGTCAATGTAAGTGTAATTATACAACTTGCTCTGTGTACTAACATAAGTTTAACATAAACAAAGGCTTATCCACCCATTTGTCTGTTGTTGTTTTGTATTTGAAGAAATCCATTAGTACATGACCACAGGAAATAAGTGATGTCTGTTTTGTAAAGTAATGGAATAGATATGAGAGCATTGGGATTATGATAGTGACAACAAAATGTAAATCACTATTCATGCATTTAAAAGATGAATGACCCTTTATAGTTGGCCCAAGCTTAGACTTAAAGCTTATAGTGTTTGTTTGCTGATCAGATGTATAAGTAAGCTTTAGTAGCAAAAATTCTCCCTAAGCTTCTTAGTTTAGCGGCTCCACTCAGATATCTTTGCTCTTATGACGCATGTGAAAAGACTATGAAATCTGCCGATGATAAATGGCAAGGCTTGATTCCATTTTATTTTCTCTGGTCTGAAATGCTAAAACAAAGTCAAATCTGCCATGATGAAAGGCTTTTCAGAGGTATAGAAACATTTGCTTTGTCAGTTGTGACTAATGGACACCTGGGTACTTGTGTGAAATGCCTTGAGATTAAGATGAATCTGGCATGTCAAATATTAAAACCAGTTATCTTTTAAAATGGGTATTAATAAAAGTATATTCTCTGTCAGTTTGTAGCTTCTTGTGTGATGAATACAGTATACTCACTGCAACCTTAGATTTTTGGGGGTGGAGATCACTTATCCATGCAGTTGGTATTCACTCTGTCAGCACAGTTACTGATAAATGTTTGTGAGTCAAGAGAAAGATGCAAATTAAATTAATCTTGTTGACCTGAAAGAGAGATTTTCTCACTCTGCCTTGATACTGCATGAGGTGATGAAAGACAAATGGCATAGATCAAATGAAACGTACATTTCAGACATGGTTTCATGGTAGAACACTGAGTGATATTATGTGCTCCATGCTGAGATGATGTCTTTGGAGACTTGCAAGAGACTTGGATCAGCACTTCTAAACACCTTTTGAAGTAAATATCTTTGGAAAATGATTTGGTTATGTTGCCATGTAAACATGGAAGAGTTTGAGGCTGTCAGTGATATTTAACTAATATGGAGTAGCTTGGAGATGGGAGGACGAGAACTCTTACCTAAGAAAGTAACTGGGCTCTTAGATTAGGGATGATTGTCTGACCTTGTCTACTGTCTCTGGATGAAAACTCTTCATGAAAACTCTTCATGACCTCATTGGAAAAAGATCAGTGCATACTAGCACGGGCAATTAAGTGATAATGCCTGAGATTACGGTGTCTGGAGGATATATTAGCACGGGTGTTGTTAGGCCCAAAACGAAGTTACCAACATATTCAAATAATGATTGACATATTTTAATACATTTTTTTATTTTGATTAATTTATTTCATCCTTCCACAAAATATAGTCCCGACACAAATCTAAGAATGCTACCAAGCTGGCTGGTCGTTCGTTCTATCGGTTCGGTTGCCAGAAACGAGACCAGTCGTTCAGTCTTTTTGTTCTGTATCTATGGACGTAAACCAGTCGTTCAGTCTTTTTGTTCCGTATCTATGGACGTGACCCAGTCATTCGTTCTAAATGTTCGATTGCCATACTGACTGGCAACATTCCTATCCCTTGCTTGCTAGCTAGCCAACAATGGCTAACTTACAGTCACATCAAACAGTGCAGCCAGAATAACAACAGTAGCTGCATTTGCATTTGTTTAAGCTGTTTTCTAGAGACATTTATTTGAATACATCCATAACAATGAGCCAATGAGGCGCAATTTCACCTGGTATAGAAAATGTGCTCTGTCGTCAGGACACTGGTGTTCAGAGAAGCTAGCCAACAACACAGCTAACACAATCACGTCAAACTGAAGCTGGAAAGACTGCAAACTAGCTGCACTTTGTTTCATTTGACCTTTTTTCAATTAACATTTCTTTGTATATATCCTTGAAAATTATGCCAATTATGCCATGATTTCGACTGGCTGAGAAACGCTGTCTACCTGTCATCTCGTCCCGACACGTTCATTACTATGGGACAGCTGGAGATCAAATTGAATATTGAAACAATGTTGCAAATGTCAGAGAGACAGACAGCAAGGTTTATACAAATCTCCACTGTTGAAAACTAAATGTTAGTCTAAAAGAAATGTGAGATAATGTCTAGATGCTTTTTATAGTGGAGATCAAGTTGATAAATTGCTTGGCTGGGCTGATGAGACAGTGGATTGCACAGTCAGATGGAACAGAGTAAATAGACATTTTAACATCATAGATTTAGCCTGGTGGTAACTTGTGTAATAGACACCTGCTGGATTATGGTTTTAACCAATCAGAATTCAGGATTAGAACCACCCGTTGTACAATTGTTTATACATTAGATTGGATGAGAAACTGCAGCAACACACTTTTACTCCCCTTCCAACTCAATTTTCCATGTGGAACATTCGATAGTCTTTTAACCAAACCAGAGTTTTAGTCAGTGTGCAAGGTAATTGTTGTCAGCTACTTGCTGACTATGATATCACAGGATCCCCCACAACAAACAGGACATTACTCTGACAATGCATCTTCTAACTGCTGAGTTCATGGATAGGTAGAGTAGGAATCTCTTCTATTTGCATTCCTCCCTTGAATCTGTCAAAGTCAAGGCCATTTTTCTTTACTCCCCTGAGCACTTACGGGAGCCAATGATAACAGAATTTCAATGCTCCATAAATGATCCAATTCCTTCAAGCAAGGAACTTTGATAGAACCGGGCTGAACCTGCAGTATGTTTTCCATGGTTGAAAAAATGCATGAAATTTCTCAATGGGCTGACAGAAACTACTTGCCAAGGTTACATAAGAAATTAAAATATAATGAATGTATTCTTGGATAAGGTTGTGAAAGATTTATGTCCAATATAGCACAGTGTGTTATTGGATTAACATACCTTTCAATGTCATATCTTATTATGGCCTTCACAGTTTCTTACAGCAGTTTGACTATATTACCATAGTGGGGCATGCAGTGCTAAGATACGGCAGAGCCATTTGTTGAGTTCATTAAAGCTCTGGGAACTATTTGTCCTCGGTTAAGGATAACTTAATGTCTGGTTTCATTATCTCTCCTTTTCATTGGTGTAATTTAGCATCATATAAGATCTCTCTATCATTTAATGACCAAGAGAGTCCCACTTTCACACCACTGATTTACAAATAAATGCTATATTTCATGTGTAATAGAACAAATCTGTACATACAGTAGTTTAATTTAGAAGCTGGTCACATGCTTAATCTGATTATATAGTATAACATATTCACCCATAAATAGCATAAATGACAGGGAATGTTTGTTTTGGTAAGTGTAACGTTCCTGACCTGTTTTATGTTGTTTTTGTATGTGTATATGGTCAGGGCGTGAGTTTTGGGTGGGCAGTCTATGTTTTCTGTTTCTATGTTGGTTTTGGGTTGCCTGGTATGGCTCTTAATTAGAGGCAGGTGTTTTGCGTTTTCCTCTAATTGAGAGTCATATTTAGGTAGGGTGTTCTCACTGTTTGTTTGGGGGTGATTGTCTCCTGTGTCGTCGATGTATGTACCATACGGGACTGTTTGGTTGTTCGTTCGTTTTGATGTAGTCTGTTCCTGTCCGTGAGTTTTACGTTTTAGTTATGTAAGTTCATGTTCAGGTTTTCGTCTACGTCGTTTTCTTGTTTTGTAATTTTGTAAGTGTTTTGTTTTCGTGTGCCGTCGTGTCAAATAAAGAGATGGCATATTTCCCTAATGCTGCGTATTGGTCCACTGATCCTTCTCTCCTCTCCTCATCTGAGGAAGAGGAGGACAACAGCCCTTACAGAATCACCCACCACGCTAGGACCAAGCGGCAAGGGAAAGCTCAACAGAGCAACAAGGACTCAATGGACTTGGGACGATATATTGGACGGAAAAGGTTGCTACACATGGGAGGAGATCCTGGCTGGTAGGGATCGCCTCCCATGGGAACAGCTGGAGGCACTGAGGAGAGCAGAGGCTACCGGAGAGAGGAACTGGAGTTATGAGGGAACGCGTCTGGCACGGAAGCCCAAAAAGCCCGTGAGTAACACCCAAACATTTCTTGGGGGGGGGCTAAGAGGTAGTGGGCCAAGGGCAGGTAGGAGACCTGCGCCCACTTCCCAGGCTTACCGTGGAGAGCGGGAGTACGGGCAGGCGCCGTGTTACGCAGTAGAGCGCACGGTGTCTCCTGTACGAGTGCATAGCCCAGTGCGGGTTATTCCACCTCCCCGCACTGGCAGGGCTAGATTGGGTATTGAGCCAGGTGTCATGAGGCCGGCTCAACGCGTCTGGTCTCCAGTGCGTCTCCTCGGGCCGGCATACATGGCACCTGCCTTACGCATGGTTTCCCCGGTTCGCCTACATAGCCCGGTGCGGGTTATTCCACCTCCCCGCACTGGTCGGGCGACCGGGAGCATTCAACCAGGTAAGGTTGGGCAGGCTCAATGCTCAAGAGTGCCAGTACGCCTCCACGGTCCGGTATTTCCGGCGCCACCTCCCCGCCCCAGCCTAGTACCTACAGTGCCTACACTACGCACTAGGCTACCAGTGCGTCTCCTGAGCCCTGTTCCTCCTCCACGCACTCTCTCTGTAGTGCGTGTATCCAGTTCGGTGCCTCCAGTTCCGGCACCACGCACTAAGCCTCCTGTGCGTCTCCAGAGCCCTGTACACACTGTATCTTCTCCCCCTACTAATCCTGATGTGCTTGTCCTCAGCCCGGTGTCACCAGTGCCGGTACCTCGCATCAGGTATAGAGTGGGCTTTGAGAGTACAGTGTGCCCTGTCCCTGCTCCCCGCACTAGTAGGAAGGTGCTTATCCTTAGCCCGGTGCCTCCAGTTCCGGCACCACGCACCAGGTCTACAGTGCGCCTTATCCGGCCAGAGCCATCCGTCTCCCCAGCGCCATCTGAGCCATCCGTCTCCCCAGCGCCATCTGAGCCATCCGTCTCCCCAGCGCCATCTGAGCCATCCGTCTCCCCAGCGCCATCTGAGCCATCCGTCTCCCCAGCGCCATCTGAGCCATCCGTCTCCCCAGCGCCGTCTGAGCCATCCGTCTGCCATGAGCCTGCAAAGCCGCCCGTCTGCCATGAGCCTGCAAAGCCGCCCGTCTGCCATGAGCCTACAGAGCCGTCCGCCAGACAGGAGCCGCTAGAGCCGCCCGCCAGACAGGAGCCGCTAGAGCCGCCCGCCAGACAGGATCTGCCAGAGCCGCCAACCAGACAGGATCTGCCAGAGCTGCCAACCAGACAGGATCTGCCAGAGCCGCCAACCAGACAGGATCTGCCAGAGCCGCCAACCAGACAGGATCTGCCAGAGCCGCCAACCAGACAGGATCTGCCAGAGCCGCCAACCAGACAGTATCTGCCAGAGCCGCCAGCGAGCCATGAGCAGCCAGAGCCGTCAGAGAGCCATGAGCGTCGAGAGCCGTCAGCCTGCCATGAGCGTCGAGAGCCGTCTGCCAGCCATGAGCGTCGAGAGCCGTCAGCCAGCCATGAGCGTCGAGAGCCGTTCAGTCAGGATCTGCCAGAGTATCTCAGCCGGGACCTGCCCCTTGTCCCGGTGCTGCCCCTTATCCCGGTGCTGCCCCTTGTCCCGGTGCTGCCCCTTGTCCCGGTGCTGCCCCTTATCCCGGTGCTGCCCCTTATCCCGGTGCTGGTCCTTATCCTGGTGCTGCCCCTTATCCTGGTGCTGCCCCTTATCCCGGTGCTGCCCCTTGTCCCGGTGCTACCCCTTGTCCTGGTGCTGCCCCTTGTCCCGGTGCTGCCCCTTCTCCCGGTGCTGGCTGTTCATTTAGGGGATGTTAGTTTGAGGGTGGTCATTGGGAGGGGAAGACAGAAGCGGGGAGTGACTATGGTGGTGTGGGGACAGCGTCCGGAGCCTGAGCCACCACCGTGGTCAACTGCCCACCCAGACCCTCCCCTGGACTTTGTGCTGGTGCGCCCGGCGTTCGCACCTTGAGGGGGGGTTCTGTAACGTTCCTGACCTGTTTTATGTTGTTTTTGTATGTGTATATGGTCAGGGCGTGAGTTTTGGGTGGGCAGTCTATGTTTTCTGTTTCTATGTTGGTTTTGGGTTGCCTGGTATGGCTCTTAATTAGAGGCAGGTGTTTTGCGTTTTCCTCTAATTGAGAGTCATATTTAGGTAGGGTGTTCTCACTGTTTGTTTGGGGGTGATTGTCTCCTGTGTCGTCGATGTATGTACCATACGGGACTGTTTGGTTGTTCGTTCGTTTTGATGTAGTCTGTTCCTGTCCGTGAGTTTTACGTTTTAGTTATGTAAGTTCATGTTCAGGTTTTCGTCTACGTCGTTTTCTTGTTTTGTAATTTTGTAAGTGTTTTGTTTTCGTGTGCCGTCGTGTCAAATAAAGAGATGGCATATTTCCCTAATGCTGCGTATTGGTCCACTGATCCTTCTCTCCTCTCCTCATCTGAGGAAGAGGAGGACAACAGCCCTTACAGTAAGGCCTGTTCTGATCTTTAACTATTGCTGTTATTTGTGCTTGTCCCCTGTCCAGGTGTCAGACAGGTGTGACTACGTGTTTGTGAATGGGAAGGAGATGAAGGGCAAGGTGAGGATGATGGTGAACTTCACCTACAGCTACCTGAGTGCCCAACTGGAGATGAACGTGTGGATCCCACGGCTGCCCCTCCAGATCGAGGTGTCTGACACAGAGCTCAGCCAGATCAAGGGATGGAGGGTGCCCATCATGACCAGCAAGAGGTACAGTAGAGCCCACCCACCAGCCACCCCCATTCCTGGCACACAGTGAAGTCTAGTGGCTTAAAAGGAAGCACTGACTCTAAAATTAGTGTATTTTTTATCACAAATAATATTTCTCAACGAGATCCGGCTTGTGTTTTAATACCATTACATAATGTATTAAAATACCTCAATGTGATCCAATCTACAGAGTGAGAGAATTAAAATGGGAAACAGTGATTAGGGACAGGGCACAGAATATGTGTGTGTGCATGCTTGCGTGTGCTGTAGCCTAATTCAGAGTGTTTCTATTAATTCCCTAGGCTCAGCTGGAACAGTGATGAGGAGGAGGATAAGAAGGGTAAAGGCTGCATGTTGCAGTTCCAGCATGCCCTTGTGCGTGTGATCACACACTTCATAGCCGAGCAGTCGGACCCCCGGGAGCCCCAGGTCTACTTTCTGGGCGCTGACTGGCAGGTGGACGTCACCAGGCTTGTGCGCCATTTCCTCAAGGTGGAGGACCCTCGCATCGCCAGACTGCAGGCAGGCAGGGTGCTGTCAGGACAAGACATGGGGACCACCTCCATCCAGGTAACCATCAGGCCTGGTGGGAAGCCTGCCTGACTGCATGTTTAAATGGGCCTTTAACTATATAGGCGACATTGGATATTATCATGACGTGATATTTACATGATGTGATATGCACTCTGTTTTTTGTGCCCGCGAAGGTGTTCTCCCCCCTCTCTGACTCCCTCCTGGCAGAGAAGACGGTGACGGTAGTGAATAACAAAGTGACCATCACAGAGCTGGGAGTGCAGCTGGTCACCGGCCTGGCTCTGTCCTTGCAGCTCAGCCCAGGAAGCAACAGGGCCATCCTCGCCACGGCAACCATACAGGAAGTGCTGCAGAGCCCCAAACAGGTGCTGTTTATGATCTTCTTGAATGACAATCAGATCAGACAAAGGTATACTTTAGATTGAGTTTAATAATATTAACTATTGTTTGTTATTTTGTCTCCTCAGGAGGCTGTGGTTAGTTCCTGGGTCCAGTTCAGCGATGGCTCCCTGACCCCTCTGGACATTTATGACCCAGCCTACTACCGTGTGACACTGACCTCTCTGGACCAGGGCGTGGTGTCGGTGCAGGGCTCCCCGCCTGCAGTGGTGGCGGAGGGCGAGGGGCAGGGTGTGCTGGTCAGGGTGGAGATGGCCATCTGTGAGGCTTGCCAGAAGTCCAAACGGAAGAGCTCGCTGGCCGTGGGCAGCGGCAGCCTCAAGGTCAAGTTCCAGGTCAACAGCCGGCGCTTTTCCAGCAATAGTAGCAACAACAGTAGCAGCAGTAGTGGAGGTGGGGTTGGCAGTGGCAGCAGTAAGGAC
This sequence comes from Salvelinus fontinalis, assembly GCF_029448725.1. NCBI lineage: Eukaryota > Metazoa > Chordata > Actinopteri > Salmoniformes > Salmonidae > Salvelinus > Salvelinus fontinalis. The sequence goes on from NC_074692.1 coordinate 13,967,026, forward strand.
AGCAGCAGTGACTATGGGAATGATGGGGAGGAGGTGGACAGTGAGAGGAAGCAGCAGCAGCCCCAGCAGCCCCTGCCCAGCAGCTCAGCCTCAGAGCGGGAGGAGAGTGCCATGCGCAAGGTCACCACAACAGCCAAATCCAGTGAGCCAGACGCCGCTCCGTGGAGCATGACCAGCGGTGGCAGCAGCCAGGGCGGAATGAGCAGGGCGAGTGAATCAGGAAGTTTCTTAAATGCTGCAACCATCAACAGTCCTGCCAGACCCATCAATGACAGTGATGTCAGCAGCCCTAGTGACTATGGCACAGCTGAGGGGACAGACAATGGGCTAATTGGAGGTATAGGTAGTGTTGCAGTCAGTAGCACTGTGAAGACACTTGGTAACCTGATCAACTACAATAACTTCCCCTCTCAGGTGGAGGTGCCTGACCAGGAGCGAGTCGAGGTGGACATGGACAATGAGGAAATGCTGTCTAACCGGCCTCTCTCAGACTTGGAGATCGGCATGTACGCTCTGCTGGGGGTCTTCTGCCTGGCCATCCTGGTCTTCTTGGTGAACTGCATCTCTTACGTAGTAAAGTTCAGACACAAACATCCCTCCTCTCATGGCCAGGAGCCCACGGGGCACAAGCACGACTGGGTGTGGCTGGGCACTGATGCAGAGCTGGTGATGAACGTGCCTGGCACTCCCCTCCAGCAAGACGACCACAGCACCACAACAGTCATAGACATTGGGCCTGATAAGACTGCCTCTCTGCCCAGGCAGCCCAGCTGCCTAGCCTCCTCCAGACCCTCCTCTCCTTTGGTCTGTGGGGGCTCCCTCGGGGCCAAGCCCATGAACCGCACTGAGTCCCTCCACTCCCCCACAAGCAAGAGGAAGAGGGTGCAGTTCACCACCTTTGCCTCTCTGGACCGTGAGCACTCCCCACACCTCCCCAGAGAGAACGGCCATGGCATCCACTGGGTGGGGAAGGAGGAGAACTATGTTGAATCCCAAGTGCCCATGACAGAACCTGTGGAACATTTATAATACATAAAGGGACCGTTTCACCCCAACTGTGGGTGTGTATGTGGCTTTGATTGCCTCAATGCCTTTATTTATGGATAAAAGCAGACACAACATAAGGAGCATCACCACAAGTGGTTATACTTTTCATTATCTGTGGTTAGTTTTAAATATCTGTCAAGGCGTCTTACATGTAAATATCTCAGATGCTTTGTGAGAGACATTTTTTTGTATTAGATATTAGAGAAAACACTGTGAATACGTGTGAGGATGCTTCTCATCAACTGACTGATGGCACTTTGTGTGATGGAGAGGATAAAACGTTTGACTCAGGCCAGTTGAAATATCTTTTTTTACAAAAAAACACAGAAGGTCTTGTTGCATGTGAAAAATGTAATCATCTTACCTTTTACACTCACATGGTGGTTCCCCCTAAAACAGGGATCATCAACTAGATTCAGCCACCGGACAATTATTTTCTTTGTAGAATGCAAATTGACCGCAAGAAGCCAAAAACAGATATAATATTTGACTACAGCATAATCATTTCAAACCTTGCTTACATTTGTACACAATCACATACACTACATGACCACTCGTCGAACATCTCATTCTAAAATCATGGGAATTAATATGGAGTTGGTCCCCCTTTGCGGCTATAACAACCTCCACTCTTCTGGGAAGGCTTTCCACTTGATGTTGGAACATTGCTGTGGGGTCTTGCTTCCATTCAGCCACAAGAGCATAAGTGAGGTTGGGCACTGATGTTGGGCAATTACGCATGGCTCGTAGTCGGTGTTCCAATTCATTGTCATGCTGAAACAGGAAAGGGCCTTCCCCAAACTGTTGCCACAAAGTTGGAAGAAGCACAGAATCGTCTATAATATCATTGTATGCTGTAGTGTTAAGATTTACCTTCATTGAAACTAAGGGACCTAGCCTGAACCATGAAAAACAGCCCCAGACCACCTCTACCAAACTTTATAGTTGGCACTATGCATTGGGGCAGGTAGCGTTGTCTTGGCATCCGCCAAACCCAGATTCATCCGTCAGACTGCCAGATAGTGAAGCGTGATTCATTACTCCAGAGAACGTGTTTTCTTAAGCATGTGTGCAGCTGCTTGGCCATGGAACCCCATTTCATGAAGCTCCCAACAAATAGTTTGTATGCTGACGTTGCTTCCAGAGGCAGTTTGGAACTCGGTAGTGAGTGTTTCAACCGAGGACAGACAATTTTTATTCGCTTCAGCAATCGGCGGGCCCGTTCTGTTAGCTTGTGTGGCCTACCACTTTGCAGCTGAGTCGTTGTTGCTCCTAGACGTTTCCACTTCACAATAACAGCACTTACCGTTGACTGCGGCAGCTCTAGCAGGGCAGAAATTTGATGAACTGACTTGTTGGAAAGGTGGCATCCTATGACGGTGCCACTTTGAAATTCACTGAGCTCTTCAGTAAGGCCATTCTACTGCCAGTGTTTGTCTATAGAGATTGCCGGGCTGTGTGCTCGAATTTATACACTTGTCAGCAATGGGTGTGGCTGAAATAGCCAAATCCAATCATTTTAAGGTGTCCACATACCTTTGTGTATATATAGTGTCTATCTATAATGCGTGGGAGTACTTTGGAAATAAAAATCACCTGCGGGCTGCCAGTAAACAAATATAACATCGCTGTCTGATGAAAACCTCATAACTCAATTTGACATGTATTGAAAGCAGTACTCCCTTCAATGTATTCTGAAAATACTGTAGGAACAATAAAATGTATTCAAAACAGCATCTGTCATTTCATAACTGTATGTTTGTTAATGGGACAATATGGCTTTTTTCAATTTCCTGAAAAATTTCTGTTGGATTTGAGAGTTTCATCCGACAGCGACGCAACCCAACAAGGAATTTTTGTATTTGCACTGTTTGTCTTTATATTGTGTACATTTATGTTTGATTTGATTTTTGATAATGTCTGATATGATTTTTATTAAACATACAGTACCAGGACTCATTCAAGTTTTTCTTTTGTTTAAAAAAAAACTATTTTCTACATTGTAGAATAATAGTGAAGACATCAAAACTATGAAATAACACATATGGAATCATGCAGTAACCGAAAAGGGTTAAACAAAAGAAAATATATTTTATATTTCAGATTCTTCAAAGAAGCCACACTTCGCCTTGATGACAGCTTTGCACTCTTTGCATTCTCTCAACCAGCTTCACAAGGAATACTTTTCCAACAGTCTTGAAGGAGTCTCCACATATGCTGAGAACTTGTTGGCTACTTTCCCTTCACCCAGCAGTCCAACTCATCCCAAAACATCTCAATTTGGTTGAGGTCGGGTGATTGTGGAGACCAGGTCATCTGATGCAGCACTCCATCACTCTCCTTCTTAGTTAAATAGCGCTTACACATAAAGAAGCAGTACGGCTGGTTGGGTTGTGCTTCGGAGGACGCATGGCTTTCAACCTTCGTCTCTCCCGAGCCCGTACGGGAGTTGTAGCGATGAGACAAGGTAGTAATTACTAGCGATTGGATACCACGAAAATTGGGGAGAAAATGGGATAAAAAAAAAAAAAAAAAAAAAAAAAAAAATAGCGCTTACACAGCCTGGAGGTGTGTTGGGTCATTGTCCTGTTGAAAAACAAATGATAGTCCCACTAAGCGAAAACCAGATGGGATGTCGTATCGCTGCAGAATGCTGTGGTAGCCATGCTGGTTAAGTGTGCCTTGAATTCTAAATAAATTACTGACAGTGTCACCAGCAAAGCACCACCACACCATTTTTTTATTTAACCTTTATTTAACAAGGCAAGTCAGTTAAGAACAAATTCATATTTACAATGACGGCCTACCAAAAGGCAAAAGGCCTCTTGCGGGGACGGGGGCTGGGATTAAAAATAAAAATAAATAAAATATAGGACAAAACACATATCACGACAAGAGAGAACACAACACTACATAAAGAGAGACCTAAGAGAACAACATAGCATGGCAGCAACACAACATGACAACAACATGGTAGCAACATAACATGGCAGCAGAACAACATGGTAGCAGCACAAAACAGGGTACAAACATTATTGGGCACAGACAACAGCACAAAGGGCAAGGTGGAGACAACAATATATCACGCAAAGCAGCCACAACTGTCAGTAGGGAGTACTCTGTCAGTAAGAGTGTCCAATGGTTGAGTCTTTGAATGAAGAGATTGAGATTAAACTGTCCAGTTTGTGTTTTTTTGCTGCTAGTTCCAGTCGCTAGCTGCAGCGAACTGAAAAGACGAGCGACCCAGAGATGTGTGTGCTTTGGGGACCTTTAACAGAATGTGACTGGCAGAATGGTGTTGTATATGGAGGATGAGGGCTGCAGTAGATATCTCAGATAGGGGGGAGTGAGGCCTAAGAGAGGTTTTATAAATAAACATCAACCACACCTCCTCCTCCATGCTTCACGGTGGGAACCATACATTCAGAGATCATCCGTTCACCTACTCTGTGTCTCACATTGACACAGCGGTTGGAACCAAAAATCTAAAATTGACAGATTTCCATCGCTCCAATGTCCATTGCTCGTGTTCCTTGGCCCAAGTAAGTATCTTCTTCTTATTGGCGTCCTTTAGTAGTGGTTTCTTTGCATCAATTCGACCATGAAGGCTTGACTCATGCAGTCTCCTCTGAACAGTTGATGTTGAGATGTGTCTGTTACTTGAACTCTGTGAAGCATTTATTTGGGCTGCAATCTGAGGTGCAGTTAACTCTAATGAACTTACCCTCTGCAGCAGAGGTAACTCTGGGTCTTCCTTTCCTGTGGCGGTCCTCTTGAGAGCCAGTTAAATCATAGCGCTTGATGGTTTTTGCAACTGCACTTGAAGAAACTTTCAAAGTTCTTGAAATGTTTTGTATTGACTGACCTTCATGTCTTAAAGTAATGATGCATTGTCATCTCCGTTTGCTTATCTGAGCTGTTCTTGCAATAATATGGACTTGGTCTTCTACCAAATAGGGCTATCTTCTGTAAACCACCCTTACCTTGTCACAATACAACGGATTGGCTCAAATGCATTAAGAAGGAAAGAAATTCCACAAAATAATTTAAATGCATTCCAGGTGACTACCTCATGAAGCTGGTTGAGAGAATGCCAAGAGTGTGCAAAGCTGTCATCAAGGCAGAGGGTGGCTACTTTAAAGAATCTCAAATATAAAATATATTTTGATTTGTTCAACACTTTTTTTGGTTACTACATGATTCCATATGTGTTATTTCATAGTTTTGATGTCTTCACTATTATTCTACAATGTAGAAAATAGTAAAAATAAAGAAAAGCCCTTGAATAAGTAGGGGTGTCCAAACTTTTGACTGGTACTGTATATCTGAATGATGTTTGTATTCAATAGTTCCACTGCTGCATATGTAGTTCTATGGTACTGATCATGTGAAATGTTTGATTGTAGACTAGACATTTTGACTAATCTGTTATAGAGCTCTGCTACGGAGCCGGAGCCGACAGGCCCCAAACTTATACATCGGGTGAGGGATGGGTAGGGCCTATTTTTTTAATCAATAACTACTGTAAGGGCAGGGCTCCGTTATTGCTAAATTGATTTACATTTTGAAGCTGAGCCATTTGCCCGTGTTCTGCTGCGCCGTACAGTCATATCTGACTAATATAATAACATGGCGTCAGAAGTGTTCCTTAAGTTTTGTTTGAGTTTACAGTTATATAGTTACCTAACTGCTCTCATGTCTCTTCATTGAGCCGAGCCGCCCAAGTGGAGCCATTGCTATGGATACTCAGAGCGCCGTGAGCAGAGCGCATGCAGAGCTCTTTTACAGAGCTGATCTATTTGGTCAAAAGACCAATAAAAGGTCAGAATTGGGGTGCCTGTCTAAAAGCAGCCCCAGTCACCAGATCTCAACCCAATTGAACACTTATGGGAGATTCTGGAGTGGTGCCTGAGACAGCATTTTCTACCACCTTCAACAAAATAATGGAATTTGTGGAAGAATGGTGTCGCATCCCTGCAATAGAGTTCCAAACACTTCTATGAATCTATGCCAGGGCGCATTGAAGCTGTTCTGGCTGCATATGGTGTCCTAACGATCTATTCAAGAGATCTCCGGTACTTTTGTATACTTTCTGTTTGATGATTCATTTTGAAGGATACCTTAACAGAAGAAAAACACAATTTAACAATATTTTATTGAAAATTATTAAATTAAATTAAATTGAAGTTACATAAATAAACAGCATATACATATTTTTCATTGATCAACTTTCATTAAAAAATGTAATTAATCAATTTCAAAAAGGTTTTCTGTAGGCTGTTTGGAAATAATAGATAATAAGTAGAGTAAACATGACAGAGTAACAGCACAGCACTTCTTTTATTGGACACCAATTCACCATTCATTCAATAAGACTGTGCTTTGAATTAAAGTAACCTCCACCTCTAGCACTGAAAAGTACATTTCGCTAATCAAGTTCAATTGTGCTGCGTAGATTGGTCCGCATAGAATTAAAGGTAGACTCAGCGATATGACATAGACGCCGAAAGTAAACAGCACAGTGGGTCAATTTCTTCAACAACTAAGAGTGTCGAAGCGCGAGGCTCAACTTCTCCACTGTTTTGGAGCCCTGGCTACCACGGTGCAACAGCGTGATACTGCAGATACTGTGTCGCACTGGGCACAGACGTCAATTCAACATCTATTCCACGTTTGTATAACGTCATTTAATTGAAATTACGTGGAAACAACGTTGATTGAACCAGTGTGTGCCCAGTGGGGTGTGACTGTGTGAGAGCGAAGTCTTGCATCGCTCATCTCAATATCTGCGGTGTTGCTCGTGGCAACGTCATTACGCTGAGTCTGCCTTTAAAGCTTGAGAGATAGAAAAGACTTGTAAAAAATTCAGAAATGATACCTGATCATTAAAGCTATTTATCCCTTTATGGACGCAAGCACGTCTTTAGGCCTTTCCCACTGGGCACAAACTGGTTGCATCAATGTTGTTTCAAGGTAATGTGTATTGTGACATGGAATCTATGTGGAAAATACATGGATTTGAGATAGGTAATATGTAAACAGTTGTTTTGAGGGTGGAATTTCAACCACAGGACTATGTCATGATTGTTACCAATTTTCAACATCCACAAACCGTGTATAAAATATGTTGAATTTGTCAGATCTTCAACATTATATCCACTATCAGAAAAAGAACTATAGCCTGGGCAGGACCTCTTACTGGAGAGTTGATCTATCTATAGCTATTAATTTGGTCTCCAATCCAGGGTTTTAACCAAGCTCAGCCCTGCTTAGCTGTGATATGTCACTGACTACTACCAATATGCTATCGTGAGAATGATTGTTGAGATCTCTTAATAATTACATATATCCACTGTTGTTATCGAAGTCATTCCAAAGGGTAGGTTTAACAGAGTAAATTAAATGCATCAATGATACTATTTGGGCCAATACGTATAGCAGTCATCAACAGATATTGTTTCAATTCAACCCAGGGTTCAACAAAAAATAGACAAAACATATAGGCCTAGGGTTTCAAGCTTTGGTTGATTTCAAATGTAATCTTCAAGTTAATCATTAACATTTTGGATTCACGCCTCCATCTCAACCAAAAATACTAAAAAGTTTGAATGTTTCCCCTTTTTTTTTTTTTTTAAGTAGCACTTATTTTGCTGATAGCTACTTTATTGAGCAACATCGACTTACTATGACTGTGATATGTGGTTGTCCCACCCAGCTATCTTACGATGAATGCACCAACTGTAAGTCACTCTGGATTAGAGCATCTGCTAAATGACTGAAATGTAAATGACTAAATCAAATCAAACTTTGTTTAAAGTGCATTTCAAGTTTGATTAGATTTAATAGTATTCTTTAAACATTGATTTTTTGTTGATGTCTGGACGTGAAGCCAACATATCAATTATTAATTTGTAGACAAACTGGATGGTCCTTGCTATCCGGGATCTTTGGAACATCCCAACCCCATTGAAGTTGAAATGTAAAATGGTTAAAGAGCGACTGCCTTTAAAAAGCAACAAATCCCTTTAAAAACATGGCATCAATATGAGTCAGAAGCAGTTATTCTAGTGTCAAAATCAAATAAAAATAATAAATAGGATCATTTTGGCCATTAGGTCAGTCTCGTCTAAAACAACGTCTGGAACATCCGTGCATCAAAACGGTTGGAGGTTGGGTTTTGATTTGACGATGCCCATTTCTCCATTAATATGGGGTGAACTGCTAAGGCGAATGCTCTCTATCCAATAGCATAGACAGTGAGACAGACCTGCCCAGCGGCTCCGACTTTGTTTACATGAGACAACACATTGCCCATTTAATTTTTTATTTAAGACTGCACCAAACACCTTAGTTAGATGTAAAATTGCACAACTAAAACATCCTCTGAAAAAAACATCAAAATGAATGAAAGATTTCTGGAGTTATCTTAGATTCTTCCTGGGGATTTTGAGGAAATGTCTCATGAGGGACGAGGATCATTAACCAAACTGAATCGGTCAGGAAACATACCTCCAAGACTGAAATCTTGTTTTTCTAATGAGCAACAGTGGCTCTTTAAGGTAAGGGTTAAGGTTAGGGTAAATGTTATGGCTAGGTAACGGTTAAAGTTAGGGTAGGTATGTCCCAAGGATCCAGGATAGCACTAACCCAAATTGGATATGGATTTGTATCTTCTGCTTGTGTAGTTCCGTTTGTGTCACTAACTTAGGGCTCTATTCAATCTGTATCGATGAATCGTATACAGATTGAATAGAGCCCTTGGAGTTGTTCCTGAGAGAAAGTAAGGTTGAGACAGAGGACCTGGTTATTCTGTGCAGCCTTAGTGCAGTGTGTCCACCAGCCTCTGATAGGCCTCCCTCTCATGGTCCAGGCTGTGGTGCTCCTCAACGTAGCGCTTCCCGTTCGCCACCACACGCTCCCGCAGCTCTCCATCTACCAGCAGCCTCTGAGATACACGAACAAATTCCTGGAAGACGTGGGCAAGGACAATCAATGTTTCAGAAGTTATTGAATGAAGCATACATCTGTACTAGTATTTTACCCCCAAAGAAAAATTCTACTTGTTAACATTTGTATTTATTTAACAAGCCTCTAAGAACCCATTAAAGCAGTGAGTTAATGAGGTGTAACCAACCACAGCAGTGAATGACATGAGGGAGTGTTGCTATTCTGACTTGTAAACACTCATTGAATGTGCTCTGCCTTGCTAATTGATGGAGACATCTGTGACCGGTTTCAAATAGGCAGGTGCAATGGCCCTTTCCAACCTACTCTGATGGCTGCTGCTTCCTATTTGCTTATGAAGGGAGTGGAACACAAACAGTGACTGTCTGCTGCTATTTAATGGCCCTGCCACACCAGCTGTCAGGATGAGATGGGGAGAAATATATCAAGCAATTACAAAATGAGTAACGACATTTTCCCTGAGCGCCAGTGGAAATGTTTGGAGCCCATAAGGTCCTTCTTGAATTCTGGCAGTGTTTTTAGTGGCCTGGGAGGCTGTGACCAGGGCTGTAATAACACAGAATCACACAGCCTTTCAGTGAGGGCTCCAGCACAGCATCCAAGATCTCCTGGAGCAGAGAGCCTTGTGGGTAAAGAGCTGCAGAGCTGCAGCCAACACCAGAGCATCAGGCCATTTCACTTCACTCAAGTGATGTGACCATGTTTGGAGTGCCTCTTCATTTGAGATTAAGCAATATGAGAGAGCCATGAAGTCCCAGCAAAACCACTAAAAGTCAAGTTATTCTATAATCAATGGACTCCATAACAAATATACTACAGTTGTTCTGAAAAGGCCATACTGGTTATAGTGCTACAGGCATTCAAGTGCTTGACCTTTTGACAGCCTTTGTATTACATTTTCAATACTCTTGAGGAGTTATGTACAGTATCAAATGAACAAGTGAACAAGTCACCACCACAAACGGATGAATGGCCAATAACACATTATCATCCCTGGGAAAGGCTTGTGCAACATGTACATTATTCTGTGTGAAAAAGTTGTGTTAGCCAGAGAGAGTTTCAGTTGAAACAGCTGAAGCTGTTAGCTAGAAGCCATGGTTTAGCGAACCCTCGTCTCTTCAGCCTACTGTGTGAGGTTCCCCCTTGGAGGGATTTCTCCACGGCTCAGCTGAGCACACGTGACACAACCTCCCCTGGAGAAAAGAGGACTGACTTATCTCTTGGCATCATAGGAGCATTACGCTAATGTCACCCTCCTGCCTGCCACCATACCATGCCGAGGACGTACCCCCTGCGGGCAAACACCTAGCGCTGCTCTCACATAAAACCTCTCTGAGCAGTTAGTTAAAGTGACCCTCCAAGGACCTCTCGCTTTTTCAACATGCCTGGTTGCTGCTGTGTACCATTATACAGTTCACTGGATACTGTTGTATCTTGACTCTTTCCCCTGAGGTCTACATTCTCACTAAAGTCTAAGACCCTAGGACATGTTGAATCCCTTTTACCGACTTACGCACCACCAAACTATTATGTCATTTTCAGTTGTTATTTTAAGCCTTACAAAAAAACAATAGCATTAAGAGTGTGTCTAGCACAAACAGCAGACTGTGTCAGGGGAAAGACAGTCGCATTCCGTGGTCCTTTGCAGCTCAGTTGGTAGAGTATGGCGCTTCTATGGCGCTTTTAATGCCAGGGTAGTGGGTTTGAAGCCCGGGACCACCCATACGTAAAATGTATGCACGCATGACTAAGTTGCTTTCGATAAAAGTGTCTGCTAAATGGCATATTATTATATTACTTTAAGTGGGTCTAATACACCTCAGTTGTAGGCTCAGTTACGTTGCTACTGCTGGTTGCTGTCTTTCTTCTGCATCAGCCTCTTACACAGTGGATATGAAAGCCATTTTACAGCTTTGACTGGTAACCACGGGAAGGGTTCTTACCTGGGGGGACGAGTAGAGCAGACCAGTGACCTCATGTTGCACCACCGCTGTGTTGCCTGGGATGTCACGAGCCACCACCGGTACCTCCAGATCCATTGCCTGAACACAATACATGACACAGACATAGCTACATCAAACTCCACACACACGTGACTAGCTGGCATCTTCTAGCCCTTCATTTACTTTACTTGTTGGTGTCCCCTTGGGACTTAACTGTCATTCATTCAGGTAATACGTGATCAGCAGGTTGTGGAAGTGAAACATGCTAATCAGTGTTTAAGCCTTCTGTGGATTGTTTTAATCTACAGTGTTCAAAACAGATTAACAGGATTACACCCAATCCTGGAAGGATAGTATGACAAGCTAGTCATTCTCATAATTGCTCTGGTATAAATAATAAAACGGTTCCCAGGGTGGAATATTGGTGCCTTGAAAGAGCTGCATGTGACACCAACATATTATATTCTGAGCTGAATGAAAAATGTACATTGTGATATATTTTGTGGGCGGGGCATGCCAGTGGAAATAATGACAATGATGACTGTAATGATAAAAAGATGATTGCTGACGTTGTCCGATTTAGTGATCCCTCACCCCTCACCTCTAAAATGGCAGCGGACATCCCCTCGGAGACTGAACTGTTAACCAGGGCAGCTGACCTCCTCATAGCAGCATGGAGCTCCTCTTGGCTTCTCTCCTGGGCCAGGTAAACCCCTGCTGACCTTGAGAAACACAGCAGGAGCAGCACTCTGCGTGACACAGGGCTCACCACAGGGCTCACCACAGGGCTCACCACAGGGCTCACCACAGGGCTCACCACAGGGCTCACCACAGGGCTCACCACAGGGCTCACCACACAGCTGTGAATGACGGGCAGGAGTGACAGGTGCAGGGCATGATGCACAGACCGCTGGCGCCACGATGCAGTATGATTGACATGACATGCTCTGAAAGTACATGAAGTCCTAACTAGAGAGAGACAGGGCTGTTTTCTGAATGTCTGAAACGACATTGACCAGGAGGTGAATCCCTTTGGTTATTATCTCTCAAATCTGAGCCATGTCTCTGTCTGGGGGTGGAAAGATAACAACCTAGACTACATTTATTTTTATTTTTATTTTTAGTCATTTTAGCAGACGCTCTTATCCAGAGCAACTTACAGTGCATACATTTTTTATTACATTTTTACATACTGAGACAAGGATATCCCTACCGGCCAAACCCTCCCTAACCCGGACGACGCTACGCCAATTGTGCGTCGCCCCACGGACCTCCCGGTTGCGGCCGGCTGCGACAGAGCCTGGGTGCGAACCCAGCCCAGCCTGGGCGCGAACCCAGAGACTCTGGTGGCGCAGCTAGCACTGCGATGCAGTGCCTTAGACCACTGCGCCACCCGGGAGGACGTACATATTTTTAATTTACATTCTGCTAACTCTACTGAAGACATAAGCAAAGTTAGTTTTCATGCTCTCTTGGGCCACATGGGATAAAGCGTTAGATAAGCCGGGTGTCTTTTGAATTCCTCACACGAGCGACAGGGTCCAGATCAGTTTGACAGACACTTTAGTCAGCGATAACACAGGGTCCAGATCAGTTTGGCAGATCTTTAGTCAGCGATAACACAGGGTCCAGATCAGTTTGGCAGATCTTTAGTCAGCGATAATGCAGGGTCCAGATCAGTTTGGCAGATCTTTAGTCAGTGATAATGCAGGGTCCAGATCAGTTTGGCAGATCTTTAGTCAGTAATAATGCAGGGTCCAGATCAGTTTGGCAGATCTTTAGTCAGTAATAATGCAGGATCCAGATCAGTTTGGCAGATCTTTAGTTAGCGATAATGTTCTACTAAACTGATAACCATGAAAGAAAAGTTTGAAAGGTTTTACCTTTTACTGATTGCTTCTACTTCTTCAGTAAACACAGGATCAATCTAAGAGAAAAATCAGTGAAAACAACTACTTTAAAATACACACACATACAGTTGAAGTCAGAAGTTTACATACACCTTAGCCAAATACATTTAAACTCAGTCTTTCACAATTCCTGACATTTAATCCAAGTAAAAATTCCCTGTCTGAGGTCAGTTAGGATCACCACTTTATTTTAAGAATGTGAAATGTCGGAATAAATAATTTTTTATTTCAGTTTTTATTTCTTTCATCACATTCCCAGTGGGTCAGAAGTTACTCAATTAGTATTTGGTAGCATTTCCTTTAAATTGTTTAACTTGTGTCAAACGTTTCAGGAAGCCTTCCACAAGCTTCCCACAATAAGTTGGGTGAATTTTGGCCCATTCCTCCTGACAGAGCTGGTGTAACTGAGTCAGGTTTGTAGGCATCCTTGCAAGCACACGCTTTTTTTGTTCTCCCCACACATTTTCTATAGGATTGAGGTCAGGGCGTTGTGATGGCCACTCCAATACCTTGACTTTGTTGTCCTTAAGCCATTTTGCCACAACTTTGGAAGCAGGCTTGGGGTCATTGTCCATTTGGAAGACCCATTTGCATCCAAGCTTTAACTTCCTGACTGATGTCTTGAGATGTTGCTTCAATATATCCACATAATTTTCCTGCCTCGTGATGCCATCTATTTTGTGAAGTTCACCAGTCCCTCCAAGAGCAAAGCACGCCCACAATATGATACTGCCACCCCCGTGCTTCACGGTTAGGATGGTGTTTTTCGGCTTGCAAGCCTCCCCCGTTTTCCTCCAAACATAACGATGGTCATTATGGCCAAACAGTTCTATTTTTGTTTCATCAGACAAGAGGACATTTCTCCAAAAAGTACGATCTTTGTCCCTATGTGCAGTTGCAAACCGTAGTCTGGCTGGCTTTTTTTATGGCGGTTTTGGAGCAGTGGCTTCTTCCTTGTTGAGCGGCCTTTCAGGTTATGTCGATATAGGACTCATTTTACAGTGGATATAGATACTTTTGTACCTGTTTCCTCCAGCATCTTCATGAGGTCCTTTGCTGTTGTTCTGGGATTGATTTGCACTTTTCGCACCAAAGTATGTTCATCTCTAGGAGACAGAACGTGTCTCCTTCCTGAGCGGTATGACGGCTGCGTGGTTCCATGGTGCTTATACTTGCGTACAATTGTTTGTACAGATTAACGTGGTACCTTCAGGCATTTGGAAATTGCTCCCAAGGATGAACCAGACTTGTGGAGGTCTACAATTTTTTTTCTGAGGTCTTGGCTGATTTATTTTGATTTTCCCATGATGTCAAGCCAAGAGGCACTGCGTTTGAAGGTAGGCCTTAATAAATCCACTGGTACACCTCCAATTATGTCAGTTATCCCATCAGAAGCTTCTAAAGCCATGACACAATTTTCTGGAATTTTCGAAGCTGTTTAAAGGCACAGTCCACTTAGCGTATGTAAACTTCTGACCCACTGGAATATTGATAAAGTAAATTATAAGTGAAATAATCTGTCTGTAAACAATTGTTGGAAAAATTACTTGTGTCATGCACAAAGTAGATGTCCTAACCGACTTGCCAAAACTATAGTTTGTTAACAGGAAATTTGTGGAGTGGTTGAAAAACTAGTTTTAATGACTCCAACCTAAGTGTATGTAACCTTCCGAGTTCAACTGTATACATATATAATATAAATATATATATATATATATATATATATACACAAATATATATACATATATAAAATATATACATCTGTTGGTAAAAAGTGTATGTTCCACTCAAAGCACATTAGACATTATGCTGTTTAACTACACTGAACAAAAATATGAACGCAACATGCAACAATTTCAAAGATTATACTGAGTAACAGTTCATAAGGAAATCAGTCAATTGAAGAAAAAAAAAATAGGGGTGTGGATCAGAAAACCAGTCAGTATCTGGTGTGACCACCATTTGTCTCATGCAGCACAACATCTCCTTCGCATAGAGTTGATCAGGCTGTTGATTGTGGCCTATGGAAGGTTGTTCCACTCCTCTTCAATGTCTGTGCGAAGTTGCTGGATATTGGTGGGAACTGGAACACTGTCGTACACGTCGATCCAGAGAATCCCAAACATGCTCAATGGGTGACATGTCTGGTGAGTATACAGGCCGTGGAAGAACTGAAATGTTCAGCTTCCAGAAAATGTGTACAGATCCTTGCGGCATAGGGCCGTGTATTATCATCCTGAAGCATGAGGTGATGGCCGCGGATGAATGGCACAACAATGGGCCTCAGGATCTCAACACGGTATCTCTTGCCATCGATAAAATGCAATTGCGTTCGTTGTCCATAGCTTATGCCTGTCCATACCATAACCCTACCGTCACCATTGGGCACTCTGTTCACAATGTTGACATCAGCAAACCGCTCACCCACACGACACCATATACGCTGTCTTCCATCTGCCCGGTACAGTTGAAACCGGGATTAATCTGTTACGAGCACACTTCTCCAACGTGCCAGTGGCCATCGAAGGTGAGCATTTAACCATTGAAGTTGGTTACGATGCCGAACTGCAGTTAGGTCAAGACCCTGGTGAGAATGACGAGCACAGAGATGGGCTTCCCTGAGACGGTTCTTCGATTGTGCAAACCCACAGTTTCATCAGCGGTCCGGGTGGCTGGTCTCAGATAATCCCGCAGGTGAAGAAGCCGGATGTAGAGGTCCTGTGCTGGCATGGTTACACGTGGTCTGCGGTTGTGAGACCGGTTGGACATACTGCCAAATTCCTGCAGTCAGCATGTCAATTGCACGCTCCCTCTGTGGCTTTGTTTTGTGTGACAAAACTGCACATTTTAGAGTGGCCTTTTATTGTCCCAGCTCAAGGTGCACCTGTGTAATGATCATGCTTCTTGATATGCCACAACTTTCAGGTGGATGGATTATCTTGGCAAAGGAAAAATGCTCACTAACAGGGATGTAAGGAAATTGGTGCACAACATTTTAGAGAAATACGCTTTTTGTGAATATGGAACACTTCTGGGATCTTTTATTTCAGCTCATGAAACACGGGACCAACACTTTACATGTTGCGTATATATTTTTTTTCAGTATATTTAATGAGCTTGAGCATTCATTTCTATTTCAAGAATGTATTGAAATATACAATGCCTTCAGAAAGTATTCACACCCCTTGACTTTTTCCATATTGTGTTGTGTTACAGCCTGAATTGGCCAACACACAATACCCCATAATGTCAAAGTGGAACTTTTACAAATTAATAAAAGATGAAAAGCTGAAATAAGTATTCAACCCATTTGTCACGGCAAGCCTAAATATGTTCAGGAAATGTGCTTAACAAGTCACATAAGTTGCATGGACTCACTCTGTGTGCAATAGTAGTGTTTAACATTATTTTTGAATTGCTACCTCATCTCTGTACCCCACACATACAATTATCTGTAAGGTCCCTCAGTCGAGCAGTACATTTCAAACACAGATTCAACCACAAAGACCAGGGAGGTTTTGGCTCGGTTACTGGACCAAATCCCCAAGCTGACATGGTAAAAATCTGTCGTTCTGCATCTGAGCAAGACAGTTAACCCACTGTTCCCCGGGTGCTGAAGACGTGGCTGATGATTAAGGCAGCACCGGCATCCTCTCAGATTCAGAGGGGTTGGGTTAAATGTGGAATATACATTTCAGTTGAAGGCATTCAGTTGTACAACTGACTAGGTATCCCCTTTCCCTTTTCCAATGCTTCACAAAGAAAGGTACCTACTGGTAGATGGGTAAAAACAAATAAAGCAGACACTGTATATCCCTTTGAGCATGGTGAAGGTATTAATTACACTATAGATGGTGTATCAACACACCCAGTCACTACAAAGATAAAGTCACCTTCCTAACTCAGTTGCCGGAGAGGAAGGAAACTGCCCTGGGATTTCACAATGAGGCCAATGGTGACTTTGAAACAGTTACTGAGTTTAATGGCTGTGATAGGAGAAAACTGAAGATAGATCAACAACATTGTACTGCAGTTACTCCACAATTCTAACTTAACTGACAGACTGAAAAGAAGAAAGCATGTACAGAATAAAAAATATTCCAAAACATGCATCCTGTTTGCAACAAGGCAATAAAGTAATACTGCAAAAAATGTCCTGAATATGAAAGGGTTATGTTAAGGGCATTACTCAGTACCACTCTTCATATATTCAAGCAGAGTTGTGGCTGCATCATGTTATGGGTATGCTTGTAATCGATATGGTCTGGGGAATTTCAGGGTAAAAAATAAACAGAATGGAGCTAAGAACAAGCAAAATCCTAGAGAGAAACCTGGTTCAGTCTGCTTTCCACCAGACACTGGGATATGAATTCACCTTTCAGCAGGACAATAACCTAAAACACAAGACCAAATCTCCACTGGAGTTGTTCCCTAGTGGCCGAGTTACAGTTGACTTAAATATGCTTGAAAATCTATGGCATTGATTAACAACCAATTCGACAGAGCTTGAATAATTATTTAAAGAATAAAATGGGCAAATATTGTACAATCTAGGTGTGCAAAGCTCTTGGATACTTACCCAGAGACTCACAGACTCACTACCAAAGGTGATTGTAACATATAATGACTCAGGGGTGTTTTTATTCTGTACATGATTGTAAAATGTATTGACTCCTGAATTTATTTGAGCTTGCCATAACAAAGGGGTTGAATACTCATTGACTCTTGATTTTTTTTACTAATTTGTAAACATTTTTAAAAACATTATTCCACTTTAACATTATGTGGTATTGTGTGTAGGCCAGTGACTAAATCTTTTAAATATTCAGGCTGTAAGGTAGTGAACATTATTTATAATAAGGGTTACATGAAGTAGGCAGTCATTGTAAATAAGAATTTGTTCTTAACTGACTTGCCTAGTTAAATAAAAATAATTTTAAAAAAAATCTGACCTTTCTGAAATGAAAATCGAAGGCCCTCCTTCCAGCAAAATATATTTGGCCTAAACCCCCACTGAACACCCCCCCCCCCCCAAAAAAGTGACCCTCCCCTATACCCAAAATAATAATTAAAACAAAATGGATAACAGAGAACATGTCTACGGTTTACCCTCAATTCTTGGACAGAACAGAGCCGTAGAAATGCAGTTCCAGAAACTGTTTTTCGTCCTGTAAGCATTACATGGCATCGCAGGAAGGGCTGCGGGCCAAGTTGTGGGTTCGCAGACCATCGTGGACAAGAGTAGGGGTGGAAAGATCTCCTTCATAGTAAACACAATGCATGAACCTATCATCGTATTTGGAAGTCTGAGAAAATAAAATAATTTTTAAAACATTTCATGCAATTCTACGTCATTGACAGAGAGATAGGCCTGTGTTCATCTTATATTGTTCCAATGCCAAATAAATGTCTTGCTTGCAACAAAACTGTCCCTGTTTGCAAATACTTAGGAATCTGAGCATGGTATTTTCAAAAGTTAGGCCTATCTTCCCAGACAGAGTAGGCCTACCGATGCAGAGACATGTAAGCTTTAACTGCTGGCTACTCTTCTTCTGTTGCTTAACCCAGGTGTTTCCCTAAAAGCTGTCTGGGTTTAAACATATTCTATTGTACCAAAAGTGAACAGCTTAATCAATTGATAGAATTGATTTACTTCCCAAGCAAAGTATCCTCAGCTATAGAAGGTTGTTGCTTCTGAATGTCAAAGAAGAAAAACAAGGATATCCTCATATGCATCGGAGCCACATTTTCCTGGGTATTTTACAGCTTGTTTCTAGCATTGCGGACCAAAGCACTGCTATACTGTAGGTCACTTTATATAATCGGATCCGTTTAATTTTCTTTAAAATCTTAAGCTAACGAGGGGTATGCCGGTGCTTTTTGCCATTTTCTTCAATGAAAAGGTAGGCCTATGGCATTCCCTCTCATACTCCCTCAATTTGAGCATTGGTTTTAACTTAACAGACATTCACTGACACAGAGGTAGGCTATTTAAAGGATGCATTGCTGCTGCTTCAAGTTTCAGCATGTCAGTTTAAGTTACTCGAATCTGGCTTATTGTCAATAACTCTGATATATACACATCATGGGCAAGAAACATTGTTTTTAATAAAATCAATTATAGTAGTAGCAAGCTATCCAAGTTGACCTCCGGTCCTCCTTTTCATCTGCGCTCTCCTTCTCAAACGGAACAGAACATAGGCTATAGGCTAGTCCGCGTGCAAGATAGTGAATTTTGGGGACGAAGCCTAATCAAAATACAATTCGGAAGAAGCCTTTGACTCTCCTCCTGAAAATGCCACTGTAGTCCTACACAGCATTGGTTAAGCATCACAAAAAAGGTTTTGATCAGCAAGAGCAGAGCAGGCCGGGGCTCAGGGTTGGAATAGCCATTGCAGTGTTTAATGCAGCCTAGTTTTATTTACAGCATCCCAGCAGCCATCTTAGAAATATAACTTTATTCTGTGCTTCTCCGAGCATGCACTTCGTAGCCTATAGTCTATAGTGCATTTGATTGAGACCACACTACAGTGGCAAGAAAAAGTATGTGAACCCTTTGGAATGACCTTGTTTTCTGCATAAACTGGTCATACAATTTCATCTGATCTTCATCTACAAACACAGTCTGCTTAAACTAATAACACACAAACAATTATATGTTTTCATGTCTTTATTGAACACACCATGTAAACATTCACAGTGTAGGGTGTTAAAAGTATGTGAACCCTTGGATTTAATAACTGGATTTAATAACCTCCTTTGGCAGCAATAACCTCAACCAAATTTTTATGTAGCTTTAATCAGACCTGCACAACGGTCAGGAGGAATTTTGGACCATTCCTCTTTACAAAAACTGTTTCAGTTCAGCAATATTCTTAGGATCACTGGTGTGAACAGCTCTCGAGGTCATGCCACAACATTTTAAAATCGACTGACTGGGCCACTCCAGAAGGTGTAATTTCTTCTGTTGAAGCCATTCTGTTTTGGGTCGTTGTCCTGTTGCGTCACCAAACTTCTGTTGAGCTTCAATCGGCAGACAGATAGCCTTACATTCTTCTACAAAATGTCTTGATAAACTTGGGAATTCATTTTTCCGTCGATGATAGCAGCTGTCCAGGCCCTGAGGCAGAAAAGCAGCCCCACACCATGATGCTCCCTCTACCATAGTTTATATTTGGGATGAGGTTTTGATTTTGGTGTGCTGTGCCTTTTTTTCTCCACACATAGTGTTGTGTGTTCCTTCCAAACAACTCAACTGTAGTTTCATCTGTCCACAGAATATTTTGCCAGAAGCGCTGTGGAACATCCAGGTTCTCTTTTGCGAACTTCAGACTTTTTTTGGGCGGCAGTGGCTTCTTCCGTGGTGTCCTCCCATGAACACCATTCTTGTTAAGTGTTTTACGTATCGTAGACTCGTCAACAGAGATGTTAGCATGTTCCAGAGATTTCTGTAAGTCTTTAGCTGACACTCTAGGATTCTTAACATCATTGAGTATTCTGCGCTGTGCTCTTGCAGTCACCGTTGCAGGATGGCCACTCCTAGGGAGAGTAGCAACAGTGCTGAACTTTCTCCATTTATAGACAAGTTGTCTTACCGTGGCCTGATGAACACCAAGGCTTTTTGAGATACTTTTGTAACCGTTTACAGCTTTATGCAAGTCAACAATTCTTAATTTTAGGTCTTCTGAGATCTCTTGCTCAAGGCATGGTTCACATCAGGCAATGCTTCTTGTGAATAGCAAACTCAAATTTTGTGAGTGTTTTTTATAGGGCAAGGCAGCTCTAACCAACATCTCCAATCTCGTCTCATTGATTGGACTCCAGGTTAGCTGACTCCTGACTCAATTAGCATTTGGAGAAGTCATTAGCCTAGGGGTTCACATACTTTTTCCAACCTACACTGTGAATATTTAAATTATGTATTCAATATAGACAAGAAAAATACAATAATTTGTGTGTTATTAGTTTAACTACAATATGTTTGTTTATTGTTTTGACTTAGATGCAGATCAATTTATGCAGAAATCCACGTAATTAAAAAGGGTTCACATACTTTTGCTTGCCACTGTAAATAGCCTATAGGCACACTTGATATTGCACCCCCAGCAAAGCATCAGAGATGAGGGGTGGCATCGGGCACACATCGATATATAGCCTAAAACAGAGAAATAGACATTTCATCAATTACAAATTACATGACCCTCCACTGAACTAAATTGAAAAAGAAAATACTAAACCCTCCACTTGACTGAAATTGAAAAAGCATGACCCTCCCCCATTTTCCTCCAGGTAACCATTCTGTACATTTCCATCCGTCCCTAACACAACAACATGTGGAAAAAGTCAAGAGTTGTGAATACTTTCTGAAGGCACTGTATGTAAATGAGATATTTCTGTATTTCAATACATTTGTCAAAATGTCTAAAAACATGTTTTCACTTTGTCATTATAGTGTGTGTAGATGGGTGAGAAAGAACAGCTATTTCATCCATTTTGAATTCAGGCTGTAACACAACAAAATGTGGGATCATTCTCAAGTGGTGTGAATATTTTCTGAAGGCTCTGTACCTCTACCCTTCATGATTTACGACAGCCATACCTTAATCATGACCATAAGATATACAACAATGTTACAGCTTATCATTTCTAACATGCTCAAATCATTATCTGAAAATCCTGTATTTTCAGAGATTGGGGTCAGGGTAGGGTGGGTGCCCAATCTGATTAATTGCGCTGTGGGATTTGCGTGCATTAGCTGGCCCACCGCAAAGTCCTAGCATCATAGCAATTTAGGTCAAAGATGCTGCACGCAAGTTGCTGTTTCATTTTTTTGGTTTTATTGTCATGCTTATCGCTTTTCAGAATTTAAATGTGATATTTAATGCGCATTTGTGTTTCACATGCAAATAATCTTACTTGAGAATATTCAACATCCAGAAACAAAGCTAGGATTTACAAAGATAAAAAATGGTCAGGGAGACAATCAGTGACGTCCTTGATATAGTACTTATACAGAGATCAATATATGAAGGGATTACTGGTAATATAATCAATTTAACAAACTAGACAGAATAACAGAACCTGTGTGAAATTGTTTGGAGAGAGACATGATACCTTCCCCGATCGACCTTAAACAACTACATTATCTTGCATTTAATAATTAGCAATACATATCCAGCATACTGTTAATTTAACATAGGAAGGATGGATATTTTGTTGCCTTCATATCTTAGCGAACACAAATACATTTGAGCACAGACACCACTGTTTCATTTGATGTCGTCCACATTAAAATCACTAAAAGGCTCTGCTTTCACTGAATCTTTTTATCAAACAACACAAACCATAGCAGAGCAGGAAGAACATGTAAAACATCAGCCTAGACAGTGTACCCCTGGCCAATTTTACTCAAAGACGCCTTTGAACAATGCAAAAACACAACATATCTTTTTATGATACTGCTGTTTGAGAGACAGTTAATAATTTAAAAAAAACATTTGAGTAGGAAAAAAAGATATATAAAAATATTACTTGATGGCGTGATTAAAGCAGTCTGTGGGAGGAGGCCCACACAGAATCAATAGGAAAATGCCAATGGCGGAGAACACACAGGAAAAGAGAGCAGGAGATTAAAGCAACAAGGTGGCCATTGACAGCTAAGATACAGCCTCTCTTTGGCAGCACTTCTCAGAAGATCAATACTCATCCACGGAAAGTAGACTGCAATCAAATCAGTGGAAAACGTTTGTGTGTTAGTGCTCGAGGTGAGACCACCTTCTTCCTGCTACTATGCAGTAATGGTGATGTCATCGGGCATTCTGGCACTACTCTTTTCGACCAGGTTCTTATCAACTATCATGTCAATGCAACACAGAGAATTTGAAAAATAGCAACAAAAGAATCACGACAGTGAAAGTGCATTTTGAAATCAATGCTATTTCATAAGCTGGTAATAATAATTGTAAATAAAATATAGAAATTAATAATTGTTTTGAAATTAAGCGAACCACTGCCCTCTGTTATCACACAATATGTGACAGAGAGACATCAGTAGCCTGATCCCCTGCTGCCAACTATGACACCGGGGCCCAGTGGAGTGTGACCGTACACCTGGCAGGGTGGAAACCCCTGGGTGGCCCAGACTAGCCCAGCAGATGTCTTGGTGCTGGGGCTCGTCTAGCGTCTGCACTGCAGCAGCACAGTGGGCTGGCTGCTCTGAGAGAACAGGAAGGCAGATAGTCAGGCGGGTGGGGCCAGCCCAGCACAGAAACTGTAACTCCCCCTGGCTCCTAAGGCTGTGGCTCGCGAGCCGCTCGTTATTCCAGCTTATGCCAGCTAATGCTGTTATCTCGGCTACATCCAATTAGAGGAACCTTTGACCTACCTCCGGAGGCAGGTTGCTGGCCATGCACTGATCTGCTTTAACAGACATATGCAGACAGTAAAGGAGGTAAAGAAGGCTAAACCTCAGCTGTACAATCACCCTGATCCTATTATGGTCACTCACCTTAGGCCCGATGATGATGAGCACTACCAGGGGATTCTCAGTGTGCCACTCTGAAAGACATCAACCAGAGACAGTGACTGACAGCCAACCAGAATTTAATTTACTTTCCAAGTGCTTCTGTGTGGCAATACAAATGTAAAATTAGCTCAAATACAAGATCAAAGCATGTAATTGTAGCAGGGCTTGCGTCCAGTGAAAGTGATGGCAGAGGATGTAATCCCTGTACCTGAGAATGCCTCCAGCAGATAGAGAGGATCCTTCACTCTCCTCAGGCCACAGACTAGTAGGAACACATGCAGGTCCTCCACATCCTCCCCACTCACACCTGGGAACAGATAGGCAGGTAGCTAGAGCAGTGTATGACACAGACAGACAGCAGTGTATCACAACCCATTATAATGAACAGGGAAACTACCACAGCAGATAATGACAGCCATTCATCAGCCAATGGGAATGAGGAAGAGAGAGCAGTGACAAATGCTCTAACAAATCTTTCACATCACAGCAGAAACATTGACAGAGAATAGAAGCGGTGGTTTATTGACAAGCATTGGGAAGTTGTCATACAGACAGATCAGTTTCATAGAAATGTGCAATACAGCAGCTGGGAGTCACATGGGTGCATTCCTACATTGAAATTGACTGTCAAGGTGTAAGTAGGGAGTTACAGCTGTGTCAAGGTGTAAGTAGGGAGTTACAGCTGTGTCAAGGTGTAAGTAGGGAGTTACAGCTGTGTCAAGGTGTAAGTAGGGAGTTACAGCTGTGTCAAGGTGTAGGTAGGGAGTTACAGCTGTGTTAAGGTGTAAGTAGGGAGTTACAGCTGTGTCAAGGTGTAGGTAGGGAGTTACAGCTGTGTCAAGGTGGGTTACAGCGGTATGTAGGTAGGGGGTTACAGCTGTGTCAAGGTGTAAGTAGGGAGTTACAGCTGTGTCAAGGTGTAAGTAGGGAGTTACAGCTGTGTCAAGGTGTAGGTAGGGAGTTACAGCTGTGTCAAGGTGTAGGTAGGGAGTTACAGCTGTGTCAAGGTGTAGGTAGGGAGTTACAGCTGTGTCAAGGTGGGTTACAGCTGTGTCAAGGTGGGTTACAGCTGTATGTAGGTAGGGTTTACAGCTGTGTCAAGGTGTAGGTAGGGAGTTACAGCGGTGTCAAGGTGTAGGTAGGGGTTTACAGCTGTGTCAAGGTGTAGGTAGGGGGTTATAGCTGTGTCAAGGTGTAGGTAGGGGTTTACAGCTGTGTTAAGGTGTAGGTAGGGGGTTACAGCTGTGTCAAGGTGTAGGTAGGGAGTTACAGCTGTGTCAAGGTCTGAACGAATATGAAGGCATGTGGAAAGATTATACCATTATCTATTGTTGCAGGCACTCAGGATACAACTGAGAGTGCCTTTACCAGAGACAACCCATAGAAATTCACAGAATTCCATGTCTGTGTCAAAGTATTCTCAAATTCTTGAACTCCTTCCAACCTCTAAGAAGAATAGGAGGCTTAATAATGACCCTTACCTCAGCTGATGGTTCATGTGCTGTGCACCACAGATTTAAACTCATCCTATTATGGCTGCTTAATATAAGAGCTCAAGTAAACAATAACATATACAGACAGCTTCTTGGAATGAAACAGGGGTGATACAATTACTTTAAAAGGCCTACAGTTATGAGATGTGTTAGCAATCTGGCCAACCAGCAATTAATGACATAGTTTCCGAAAGTGACAATTACAGCAACTGAAAAGTGTTGACCATAGGGAAGAAATAATACAGGTTGTCAACAAACCAGGACTATGTTAGACCATCATGCAGCTGATGCATTAAAGTAACCAGTGCCTTCTTGTAACTTAAGAGTCTGTAAATACACATTAGTCTCAGACATTGTGAAATTGTCATTGACCTAACAGCTACAACAGCACACCCAGAAAAATCTGACTGACAAACATTACCGTAATTGCTGGACTATTAAGTGCACCTGAATATAAGCCGCACCCACTGAATTTAATTTTTAATTTTTATTTTGTACATAAATAAGCCGCACGTGTCTATAAGCCGCAGGTGCCTACCGGTACATTGAAACAAATGAACTTTACACAGCCTTTAAACGAAACACGGCTTGTAACAAAAATAAATAGGCTTTAACGAAACACGGCTTGTAACAAAAATAAATAGGCTTTAACGAAACAGGCTTGTAACATTTTTTTTTTTTTAAATAGCAGTAAACAATAGCCTACCAAGAAAGTCCTTGGTCACTATCTTCCTCCTGTGCACTGAAACCACTGAAGTCATCTCCTTTGGTGTCGGAGTTGAATAGCCTCAGAATTGCTTCATCCGATGTTGGATCGTTTTCATTGCGCTCTCCTCACTTTCATCCGGAGGCAAACTCATCCAAGCCTCATTTTCTAGTTCGGGCCATCTGCTTTTCTTTCCTCTGAAAACTTTTGTTGTCTTTTTGCACTAAGTCAGTTTCTCACGCTGCTGTTTCCAACGTCTTATCATCGACTCATTAAGGCTCCTGTGCAGCAGCACTATTTCCTTTTCCAACAGCCAGATCGATCGCCTTCAAATTGAAAGCTGAATCATATGCATTTCTCCGTGTCTTTGCCATGATGAGGGAGATAAAATGACTACAGTAATCAGAATGATGGAAAGTTTGAGCGCGCTCGATTTACGTCACATTATGTGACGGTGCTCAGTTTTTTGGCGGCATGCATTTGTGAAAGCGGGAAAAATCCATAAATTAGCCGCGTCATTGTATAAAGCGCAAGGTTCATAGCGTGGGAAAAAAGTAGCGGCTTATAGTCCGGAAATTACGGTACACAATGGAGGATAATAGTATGTACTATTATTACCCATGTCTAATTGTCTACAATTGTTTGATTGGCAGGTCAGTAAATTAGACTTAAAATCATGTATACTTGTCTATATATTCTAATTTAGAAAATAATATGGATATTAGATAATAATAGCTGCCAATCGATTCATAACAAATCTCTACCTCAATTACACATACTATACATACCCACCCCTGACGTGGACTCACAATAAAATATAATCCCACTCACAAATAAAATTGCTTGCACACACACAGACCCTGTAAACATGTGACTGTGCTACAGTGACAGACAGTGAAATCCCTTCCTGCCAGATAAGGCCAGCTCAGGAGGATAAGGCAGCCCTTTAATACTATTACAGAGCATCTTAAAATGACAGCGCACAGAGTGTGTGACAGTCAGGCCACTGACCCCAGGTCTGCTGGAGCGTAGGGAGGAAGCAAGCACTGTTGAATCCCAGCCTAAACCAATACAAAATAACATACAAAAACACTGCACTGTTCACAACGGGATGATTAAAGACATAAGCAGCACCAGGTGATGTAGGGAACAGGGCCCTACTGTATCACAGCTTCTATTAATTTAAACAAAGCAGTAAAAAAGATGTGGAGCCCTTTGGGGTATTGGTTACTTTTGTGAGATCAGCAAAATCTCCCATCCACTCCATACAGTCTATGCAGCATAAGACTCAGCAGCGCGGACATGGAAACCTGATACTTCAGCATTCCCTGATTTCCCCTTCCGTCCTCTCTTTACCAACAGCCCTATGGGACCTGGAGGAATACCACAACTAGGAACCTGTTTTTGTGACTTCCTTACCTGCCTTGTGAAATGTCCACATGTCTATGATGCAATAGATAAATAATACAATTATGTTTAATTTAAACTGAATTTCCTCGCACCAATTCAGGGGCGGACAAAGGGTGTCAGTTAGGATACAACCTTTCCACGACTTAAGATCTAAATGGAGACAGAGGAAGAATGGAGGAGTGCTGGAAAAATAGTTCACAGGCCTGTCAAAGTGGGCAAAAGAATCCAATACAAATAGAGAAAATAAAACCCTCTGGAGACTTAGAAACAATTCATCTGTCTTGAGGGGAGAAACTGAATTGGACAAATTGTCTGTTTTGCCAGCAGCATTTGTTTTTTGCCTGTCTCCTGTCCCTTATATCGCAGAAACACTTTTTTGTTCTTCTGCCTTTGATGTTGAAGGGCACATTGCATAGCTCCCTGTCATTGTTGAGTGTGTGTGTGTGTTCCGTGGCTCCTGTCAGTACGTCTGGAGACTGCCACAGTGTAAAACATACTGAACACAGAGGCTAAATAAGAGCTTCTGAAACACTGCAGCTTTCAAACTTAATTTAACGGAATTTAGGGAAAACCATAGGGAGTTAGACTTGGGACTGCCATTGCCACCAAGAATATTCCTAACGACTGCATTGAAATCTACTATTCCTACACACTTTGGCAGCACTAGAGAAAATAAACACAATATTGTTTATAATTGCGGCCTCTTTCAGCTTAACTAATGCCGCACAGCCCATGCCTTTCTAGAAGAGACGGTGTAGTTTAGTTATGCCTCTAGAGGAGGTTGGTGCCAGCGTATTCCCTCTGGACAGACTCAGAAACCCTCTTCCCTACAGTGTAAAACCTGCCCTACACTATACCCCCCCCCCCCCCAACCCTCTGTGATCTCCTAGGGCTGTCTGTCACTCACCAGCCTGCTGTCATTTGCCCTGCACCTGCCTACACCCTCAACCCCACAGCGCACACAGCAGTGGGGCAACACTCTACTGATACTCTGCCTTTGATGGAGCTGCAGCCTCAGGATCTTCCTAACACTACACTCTCTGCCCTTGGCTGTTTCACCACAACCAAAGGGTAATACAGAGAGAGAAGCAACTTCAATCAGGCAGCTGGGTTGCCTGGGCCTCATGTTCCACTAAGGAGGTACACTACATGAACAAAAGTCATGCTCGGCGAACATCTCATTCCAAAATCATGGGCATTAATATGGAGTTGGTCCCCCCTTTGCTGCTATAACAGCTTCCACTCTTCTGGAAAGGCTTTCCACTAGATGTTGGAACATTGCTGTGGGGACTTGCTTCCATTCAGCCACAAGAGCATTAGTGAGGTCGGACACTGATGTTGGGCAATTAGGCCTGGCTCACAGTCGGTGTTCCAATTCATCCCAAAGGTGTTCGATGAAGTTGAGGTCAGGGCTCTGTGCAGGCCAGTCAAGTTCTTCCACCTATCTCGATAAACCATTCATGTATGGACCTCGCTTTGGGCACGGGGGCATTGTCATGCTGAAACAGGAAAGGGCCTTCCCCAAACTGTTGGCACAAAGGTGGAAGCACAGAATCGTCTAGAATGTCATTGTATGCTGTAGCGTTAAGATTTCCCTAACCTGAACCATGAAAAACAGCTCCAGACCAATATTCCTCCTCCACCAAAATGTACAATTGGCAGTATGCATTGGGGCAGGTAGCGTTCTCCTGGCATCCGCCAAATCCAAATTAGTCCGTCAGACTGCCAGATGTAGATAAGTGATTAATCACTCCAGAGAACGAGTTTCCAACGGCGATGAGCTTTACACCACTCCAGCCGATACTTGGCATTGCGCATGGTGATCTTAGGCTTGTGTGCGGCTGCTTGGTCAAAGAAACATTTTGTGAAGCTCCCAATGATCATTTCTTGTATGGACATTGCTTCCAGAGGCAGTTTAGAACTCGATAGTGAGTGTTGCAACCGAGAACAACCAATTTTTACATGCTACACGCTTCAGCATTCGGCCGGCCAGTTCTGTGAGTTTGTGTGGCCTACCACTTTGTGGCTGAGCTATTGTTGCTCCTAGATATTTCCATTTCACAATAACAGCACTTACAATTGACCGGGGCAGCTCTAGCAGGGCAGAAATTTCACAAACTGACTTGCTGGAAAGGTGGCATCCTTTGACGGTGCCACGTTGAAAGTCACTGAGCTCCTCAGTAAGGCCATTCTTCTGCCAATGTTTGTCTATGGAGATTGCATGGCTGTGTGCTCGATTTTATACACCGGTCAGCAACGGATGTCGCTGAAATAGCCTAATCCACTAATTTGAAGGGGTGTCCACATACACTATATATACAAAAGTATCTTGGAGTGTGTTCGCTGGGCCATGACTCTCCCTTCGATTAACATTCTACCCTCAAAGCCTCCCACACACATTTTGAGCTGAAAATGGCCTACTCTAACCTACATACAAGAGGAGAGTTTTAGTTATCTGCCATTCTCACTGTGTGTCATGGTGCAATTGCATGGGAGGGCACAACAAGCCTTGTTTGGCAGAACGAACATGTTCTGATTTACTTTGAGACAAAACAAAAGGAAATAAAAAAAGTGTGATATTGAAAAGGAAAACAGGCAGATGAGAAAGGGACCCCCACTGTGCCTGAGTGTGTGTGAAGACATGGAGGGGACAAGTGTTGACAGGAAAGGCTAAAGGATTGATCTCTTTCTGACGCTGGAGGCGTTGATTCTGCCAGCGTGTTTTGTTGTGTCTGAGAAGAGCTGAGAATTAAAGTTATGAAGATTGAATAATTATTATTCTGGGAGTAGAAATAGGGCCTCAGCGTGTGTCAAAGTACAAAAGAGGGAATATAACAACTAATCTGGTACACAACATGGAAACAAAGGTATCCAACAAGAATCTATTAACCGTAAGACTGCATGAACATTATTAAATAATTTTTCTAAAATACTAAAAGGAGCCTACAATTTGTAACTGTTAATTAATTCTGGTTTACATGTTACAAGGTAGTTGAAGTTGTACTAGATGGATGTACAGGATACACATAGTATACACCGACCAACATCCAGGTAGCCAGGCTATTGTATGCTTTCTCACACACAGACATGCAGAGAAAAACAGCACAGGCAGTCTTTATATTAGAAAGTAGTAAACTACAAAGAATCATACAGAAGCTATATTACATAGAAAACACAACAGCTGAGCAGCCACTCTTATCTCATGTATACTGAATGGGGAAGTGAATGTTGGCAATCAGTATTACTGGCACCAGTGTAGAAACCTGGTTAGGAATGGCCATGTATGGGAGAGCTATTAATCACAGGGTGTTAGAGAGCTGCATCCCTGAACTGCCCTGAGCTCTGATGTACCTGGGATGGAAATTGTCCTACAATGTTCAATTTAAAGTCAGGGCTGTGTGTGGGGAAGCTACTTTGAGTAATGACATACATTTAATATGGAGGTGGTGGGATAGGGACAGAGGAGTAGATCAAGCAAGCGAGGAGAGAGGGAAGAGGGGGAGATGGGTGAGAGCGAGAGAGAAAAGGGCTAATGTGCATGTCCTCCAGGTCTTCTTCAGTTTGTTGCTTAAAAACCTGTCATCTCTGGTTTATTTCCTTTATTTCTTTCCATGTTAACTTTTGTGAAAAAAGTACCTGAGCGCCTTAGAAATTCACTCCAGCAGAAACTCTGAGCCGCCTCAGTCTTGATCCCTTCAGAACCAAAGAAAATAAACAGTGTGTCTGTGAAATAGGTCATTGTATTTTCCAAGAAAGAGTTAAGTCATATTAAATGGTCCAATGCAGCCATTTGTATCTAGATAACAAATCATTTCTGGGTAACAATCAAGTACCTTACTGTGAGTATTTTGAATGTAAGCAGAGGGCTAAACTCACTTTTTTACACCATTTCACGGTAAGGTCTACTACACC
Source organism: Salvelinus fontinalis (assembly GCF_029448725.1). Classification (NCBI taxonomy): domain Eukaryota; kingdom Metazoa; phylum Chordata; class Actinopteri; order Salmoniformes; family Salmonidae; genus Salvelinus; species Salvelinus fontinalis. The sequence continues at coordinate 13,997,937 of NC_074692.1, forward strand.
TGTTGTATTTGGTGCATGTGACAAATACAATTTGATTTGACCAGACAGTTCAAAAACCCCACCCAGCCAAACAAGATGAAATCTCAGACGGTTATTTCAAACAGCTCAGAAACTAAAAGTGCATTATAATAATTTTCACAATTTCACAGTATTATTCCAATCTCATAGTGTGGAAACATAAAACACAGAAAAATCTAAATTTTTGACTGCACTGCCCCGAATACGGACATACATAGGTCATCTGTGGGAGGTAAATGCGGGGGTCATAGGATTAATGATCATTTACTGACAACCCTGACTTTCTTAAAGTTCATATCTATCATTAGGCTGGCCTCCGCCATTTGAACACGCTAATGTGCTCTGTGCAACTTATCACACAAACTCCACATTGGGTGATGACAATGAGCCACTACTGTGTGACATATGATGTAAGATAACACATCTGGGATTGCTACCTCCTGACATGTTACATCTTTCACAGGTGGGTGCATGCATCATTACTGTACTTCTCCGGGTGGGTTTTGTCACCGACATCTTTAGTGGGTAATAGAGTTGGTTAGCACATCTCTCTGTAACCAGGCTTTGCTGAATACACTGGCAGCAGTCTTGTCTGTTTTGCTGGGGCTGGGCACTATTGGCTCAGCAGACATGCGGCTTGGAGACCTACAGTACACCTCTCTGTGCTGCTTTGTGCTGACCCATGTGGTGTGACAGATAGCCAATGGCAAGAGCGACTCAAAATACTCTACTGCAGCATGTTGTGGTGGGAGAACTGCCAAAGCTGCTTAATGCAACAGCAAATACTACCACAGACACACAGGGAAGCACAGCTATGGGCAGTGAATATTCCATCCTACTGAGCTTACCTTGAGGCTGGACGTAGATTTTGCTGCTTTGGGACAGCTGGGGGAATGAAAACAGAGAATATGATATTGGAAAAAAATCCTGAAAGTTTAATGCAGCAATTTAAACATACTAAATTATTTGCATGGTAAGACATACCCCATTAAGGAGAACTAACAAGAATGGTGACAGGCAGTTTCATAACAGAATATTTTTTCTCCTACAGATAACTGTAAGCAATAATATGTTAACATAAAGTCTATATATTTTTTTTTTACGGTCAATTTGCAGTGTACAAATTATGTGCTGTATGTTCTGGCCCCTCAAGGAAAAGGGGATGGTCAGGGGGCCGGAATATACAGAAGTTATAAATCATTTATACACTGAAAATTGACCCCAATAATCACAAACAGATATAGTATTTGACAAAAACAGAATCATTTCAAACCTTGATTATATTGGGATACGATCACATATACCTCTCTATGCGTGGGAATATTTGGGAACAGATTTCCTAAATTGCTGTTGATCATTGCTGGACAGCCATTTAACTCTTGCCATAGATTTTCAAGACGATTTAAGTCAAAACTGTAACTAGGCCACTCAGGAACATTCAATGAATGTTATCTTGGTAAGCAACTCCAGTGTATATTTGTCCTTCTTTTTCAGGTTATTGTGCTGCTGAAAGGTGAATGTCTCCCAGTGTCTGTTGGAAAGCAGACAACCAGGTTTTCCTCTAGGATTTTGCCTGTGCTTAGCTCTATTACGTTTATTTTTATCTTAAAAGACTCCCGAGTCCTTGACAATGACACACATACCCATAACATGATGCAGCCACCACTTGCTTGAAAAATGAAGAGTGATACTCAGTGATGTTTTTGTTGTTTTCAATATGCCCCAAACATAACGTTTTGTATTCAGGACATAAAGTTAATTTATTTGCCACATTTTTTGCAGGTTTTCTTTAGTGACCTATTGGAAACAGGATGCATGATTTTGAATATCTTTATTCTGTACAGACTTCCTTCTTTTCACTCTGTCAATTAGGTTAGTATTGTGGAGTAACTACAATGTTATTGATCCATCCTCAGATTTCTCCTTTCACAGTCTTCAAACTGTAACTGTTTAAAGTCACCATTGGCTTCATGGTGAAATCCATGAGCAGTTTCCTTCCTCTCCGGCAACTGAGTTATTCAGGACGCGTTTATCTTTGTAGTGACTGGGTGTATTGATACACCATCCAAAGTGAAATGAATAACTTCAACATGCTCAAAGGGATATTCAATGTCTGTTTTTCTTTTTTTTTACCCATCTACCAACATGTGCCCTGACTTGTTAAGCAAATCTTTACTCCTGAACTTATTTAGGCTTGCCATAACAAAGGGGTTGAATACTTATTGACTCAAGATATTGGAGCTTTCATTTTTAATTCATTCATTTGTAAAAATGTCTAAACAACACTCCACATTGACATTATGGGGTAATAAAGGCCAGTGACACAAAATATACATTTAATAAATGTTAAATTCAGGTTGTAACACAAAATATGGAAAAAGTCAAGGGGTGTGAAAACCTTCTGAAGGCACTGTGCATCACCACCGCAAAATAAGCATAAACAGTCATCACCAAGTGAAAGGGGTGAGCCCAAGCCAATAATTCACAGTTGATGGAAAGGTAATTGACTGGATGTTATCACACAGTTAGACTTGATCTATCCCCCATGTGTGTTTTCTGTCTCAATAAAAAGCGTGGCACAGTCTCCCTGCGGCTGCCCTGATTGCATGCTGTCACTGCTAGATGACAGCGATAAAGCGTGCCATTTTCCTTAATCTGGAAATAAAACATGGTAATATTGTTATATTGCCACACTATTATGGGACGGGCCAGGATATTGTGTTTTGGTTAGTAAAACCATTCTGTTTTATTTACTGTGGCTGTCAGGTTCCTGCTGTCTCTTGATGTGCTATAAATTGGAAGAGTCACTCGCTTCCACAATGACCTCTGAGATGGCTTGCCCCTTTAGACGGCCATCATTACACATATCACACACATAATTTGGCAAAATATTAGCAGAAATTTCCTTTCACGACTGCCATGTTCTCAATACAGATTTATATGAACATTTCAATGAACCAGCTACTATATAACTGAGAGACATACTGTAATTAAACACTATGGTACACATAAAACACACCTGGCCATGTACTTGAATGAGCCATCTTTGAACCCCCACTTTACAGTACGTGAGCTTGCTCGGTTTAAAATGGTCATATGTGAGCACTACTACAAGCAGAGTTAACACTGATGAATGAATCATAGCTACCAGAAATACTTCAGCCTCTGCTTTCAGCTTGTCAGTAAATGCAACAGCAAATCTGTAAAAAAAGAAAACCCATTACTTCAGTTAATGGTCATGGACAGTATGATAACACAATTGTCTTTCAGGGTTAGCATCTGTCACTCCTTTCCAAACAATAAAAGTTGAGAAAATATCAGAGCAGAAATCAAAGGCATATGACAGGAACTCCACAAAAATCTGCTAACTGAGGATGCGTAGGTGAGGGTGGAGAAGTTGCTGCTGCTGGTTTGAGGAAGGATTTGTGCGTGAATCAATATGTTATTTTGGGTGGGTTTGATATCAATTCCAATTATTTAGGAGACAAACCTAACTGATACATCTGCCGATATACAGTTTTACAGCAGGGACATAAAAAAGTGGCATTTACCACACAGCCTTTCAAAGGAGCAATTGTCCAATATGAGAATGGCCACAAGTGTTCAGAGAAGCATGACATTCCCTTTTCTCACCCTACTTAATGTATATCGTGGAATAGAATTATCGCCGATATCGATAAAAGGCCAATATCGGTGAAACGATATATTGGTCAGGCCCTACTAAGAATACAAAGGAAATGTTGAAAAAAAGGCAGTAATGTGCTATATTTCGAAAGGATCGTGAATTGGGCCAACAGGCCTAGTTATGGGTGACTGAATTTCATGATCAAGGTTTGTGAGGAGAGGCGGTAACAGCAGGAGGCGCCATGACTGAGACGTTTGAAGTCATGTGACCCAGATTACACCAGTGTTCCCCAGAAGCAATTATCCCTTAGACTCATACTCGATGGATGTCTTACGGGCTGTAAAATCAAAACAACACCCTTGAAAATAAAGACACAAAGTTCTCTGTGAAATAAGACGTATAGCCTAGGCTCAGATACTGAGCCAATGCACCACTAGCCAGCAGCATTAGAGGCAGGGCGGGATCCCACGAAGATAGAACACATAACCAGCCCAGCTGGGGTTAGCTTCACTGGTAAGACAGTTCAACCTCACTGTTTCATGCCAGTAATACAGACCCAGAAGGTCTCCTAGTGGTAGCTCATAGTAATCCTGTCTTTATTTTCCCACACATTCTCACTGTACTTCAGCCAAACCTCTATGGTGCACTATCCACTACTGAGACTATATAAAGAAACATAGTGCAGTCAAGGCAGCAATTATACAATTGTTATGTGTGTGTGTGGTCTTAAAATGTGATACTGTAAATTATAACGTATTCATTCAATAGCAAGTTTATTGGTGTTATATTTTTCAGATCAACTGCATGGGCTTTTAAGTAATGTGTCAGGGGTAGACATTTAAAATTGCAAAAAAGCAAGGGAACTGTCCAGAGTACAGTAGTTAAAAATTGTTAGCATGCATTCTGTATGCATGGTCAAGTCCTGGCCTGGTTTAGATCTTATCTGTCAGAAAGATATCAGTTTGTCTCTGTGGATGGTTTGTCCTCTGACAAATCAACTGTAAATGTCAGTGTTCCTCAAGGTTCCGTTTTAGGACCACTATTGTTTTCACTATATATTTAACCTCTTGATGATGTCATTCGGGAACATAATGTTAAGTTTCACTGCTATGCGGATGACACACAGCTGTACATTTCGATGAAACATGGTGAAGCACCAAAATTGCCCTCCCTAGAAGCCTGTGTTTCAGACATAAGGAAGTGGATGGCTGCAAATGTTTTATGTTTTACTTTTAAACTCGGACAAAACAGAGATGCTTGTTCTAGGTCCCAAGAAACAAAGAGATCTTCTGTTGAATCTGACAATTAATCTTGATGGTTGTACAGTCGTCTCAAATAAAACTGTGAAGGACCTCGGCGTTACTCTGGACCCTGATCTCTCTTTTGACGAACATATCAAGACTGTTTCAAGGACAGCTTTTTCCATCTACGTAACATTGCAAAAATCAGAAACTTTCTTTCCATAAATGATGCA